>NW_027554205.1:0-87614 GCF_045843805.1 Urocitellus parryii
GATTGTGTGAAAAAATGTTGCTGAGATTTCAGGAAACTCAGTAGTTTTTTGGAAGATTGGGCAACCCATTTCAAGGAAAGTGATTCTCGTCAGTCTCTGCTTGGGGCTACTTTGGCACACAAACCATAGCGATAGAACTTGGAACTGCATTATTGTGCCAAGTTTCAAGAGCTAGCACAAACCGTGTTTCATTTAGAATTCCAACTACATGTATCCATATAGGAGAAAACAGACTGAAACCTAAACATGAAAACGGTTTCTGCAAAGGAACGGTTCAACCTAGAAGAACGAAATTTGAGTGAGCCAATTGGGATCCGGTGTACTGATAATTACCTGCCAGTAACATCAAGATTGGGTGAAAAAATGTTTGCTGAGATTTCAGGAAAATCCAGTTTTTTGGAAGCTTGGCAACCCCTTTCAATGAAAGTGATTCTCGTCAGGTCTCTGCTTGGGGCTACTTCAATAGGCACACAAACCATAGCGATAGAACTTGGAACTACATTATTGTGCCAAGTTTCAAAGAGCTAGCAGAAACCGTGTTTGATTTAGAGTTCCAACTACATGTATTCATATAGGAGAAAACAGAGTGAAACCTAAACATGAAAACGGTTACTGCAAAGGAACGGTTTAACCTAGAAGAACGAAATTTGGTGAGCCAAGTGGGATTGGTGTACTGATACTTACCTGCCAGGTATCATCAAGATTGGGTGAAAAAATATTTGCTGAGATTTCAGGAAACTCTGTATTTTTTTGGAAGCTTGGCAACCCATTCAATGAAAGTGATTCTGGTCAGTCTCTGCTTGGGGCTACTTCCATAGGCACACAAACCATAGCGATAGAACTTGGAACTACATTATTGTGCCAAGTTTCAAAGAGCTAGCACAAACCGTGTTTGATTTAGAGTTCCAACTACATGTATCCATGTAGGAGAGAAAACAGAGTGAGACCTAAACATGAAAACGGTTACTGCAAAGGAACTGTTTAAACCTAGAAGAACGAAATTTGGTGAGCCAAGTGGGATTGGTGTACTGATCATTAATGGAAGTATCATTAAGATTCGGGTGAAAAAATGTTTGCTGAGATTTCAGGAAACTCGTAGTTTTTTGGAAGCTTGGCAACTCCTTTCCAATGAATGTGATTCTCGTCAGTCTCTGCTTGGGGCTACTTCAACTAGGACACAAACCATAGCGATAGAACTTGGAACTACATTACTGTGCCATGTTTCAAAGAGCTAGCACAAACCGTGTTTGATTTAGAGTTCCAACTACATGTATCCTATAGGACAAAACAGAGTGAAACCTAAACATGAATACGGTTTCTGCAAAGGAACGGTTTAACCTAGAAGAATGAAATTTGGTGAGCCAAGTGGGATCATTGTACTGATAACTACCTGCAAGTATCATCAAGATTGGGTGAAAAAAATGTTTGCTGAGATTTCAGGATACTCGTAGTTTTTTGGAAGCTTGGCAACCACTTTCAATGAAAGGTGATTCTGGTCATTCTATGCTTGGAGCTATTGCAATAGACACACAAACCAAAGCTTTGGAACTTGGAACTACATTATTGTGCCAAGTTTCAAAGACCTAGCACAAACCGTGTTTCATTTAGAAGTTCCAACTACATGTATCCATATAGGAGAAAAGAGTGAAACCTAAACATGAAAACGGTTTCTGCAAAGGAACGGTTTAACCTAGCAGAACGAAATTTGGTGAGCCAAGGGGGATTCGTGTACTGATAACTACCTGCAAGTATCATCAAGATTGGGTGAAAAATGTTTGCTGACGATTTCAGGAAACTCGCCAGTTTTTTGGAAGCTTGGCAACCCCTTTCAATGGAAAGTGATTCTCCTCAGTCTCTGCTTGGGGCTACTTCAATAGCACCAAAACCATAGCGATAGAACTTGGAAACTACATTATTGTGCCAAGTTTCAAAGAGCTAGCACAAACCGTGTTTGATTTAGAGTTCCAACGTACATGTATCCATATAGGAGAAAACAGAGTGAAACCTAAACATTAAAACGGTTACTGCAAAGGAACGGTTTAACCTAGAAGAACGAAATTTGGTGAGCCAAGTGGGATTCATGTACTGATAACTACCTGCAACTATCATCAAGATTGGGTGAAAAAATGTTTGCTGAGATTTTAGGAAACTCGTAGTTTTTTTGGAAGCCTGGCAACCCCTTTCAATGAAAGTGATTCTGGTCAGTCTCTGCTTGAGGCTACTTCAATAGCACAAAACCATAGCGATAGAACTTGGAATTACATTATTGTGACAAGTTTCAAAGAGCTAGCACAAACCGTGTTTGATATAGAGTTCCAAATACATGTATCCATATAGGAGAAAACAGAGTGAAACCTAAACATGAAAACGGTTTCTGCAAAGGAACGGTTTAACCTAGAAGAACGAAATTTGGTGAGCCAAGTGGGATTCGTGTACTGATAACTACCTGCATTTATCATCAAGATTGGGTGAAAAAAATGTTTGCTGAGACTTCAGGACACTCGGAGTTTTTTGGAAGCTTGGCAACCCATTTCAAGGAAAGTGATTCTCGTCAGTCTCTGCTTGGGGCTACTTCAATGGCACACAAACCATAGCGATAGAACTTGGAACTACATTATTGTGCCAAGTTTCAAAGAGCTAGCACAAACCGTGTTTGATTTAGAATTCCAACTACATGTATCCATATAGGAGAAAACAGAGTGAAACCTAAACATGAAAACGGTTTCCTCAAAGGAACGGTTCAACCTAAAAGAACGAAATTGAGTGAGCCAAGTGGGATTCGTGTACTGATAATTACCTGCAAGTATCATCAAGATTGGGTGAAAAAATGTTTGCTGACATTTCAGGAAATTCGTCGTTTTTTTGAAGCTTGGCAACCCCTTTCAATGAAAGTGATTCTGGTCAGTCTCTGCTTGGGGCTACTTCCATAGAACACAAACCATCGCGAGAGAACTTGGAACTACATTATTGTGCCAAGTTTCAAAGAGCTAGCACAAACCGTGTTTGATTTAGAGTTCCAACTACATGTATCCATATAGGAGAAAACAGAGTGAAACCTAAACATGAAAACGGTTTCTGCCAAGGAACGGTTTAACCTAGAAGAACGAAATTTGGTGAGCCAAGTGGGATTGGTGTACTGATCATTAAATGGAAGTATCATCAAGATTCGGTGAAAAAATGTTTGCTGAGATTTCAGGAAACTCGCAGTTTTTTGGAAGCTTGGCAAGCCCTTTCAATGAAAGTGATTCTCATCAGTCTATGCTTGGGGCTACTTCAATAGCACACAAACCATAGCGATAGAACGTGGAACTACATTATTGTGCCAAGTTTCAAAGAGCTAGCACAAACCGTGTTTGATTTAGAGTTCCAACTACATGTATCCATATAGGAGAAAAGAGAGTGAAACCAAAACATGAAAACGGTTTCTGCAAAGGAACGGTTTAACCTAGAAGAACGAAATTTGGTGAGCCAAGTGGGATTCGTGTACTGATAACTAGCTGCAAGTATCATCATGATTGGGTGAATAAATGTTTGCTGAGACTTCAGGAAAATCGTAGTTTTTTGGAAGCTTGGCAACCCCTTTCAATGAAAGTGATTCTGGTCAGTCTCTGCTTGGGGCTACTTCCATAGCACACAAACCATCGCGATAGAACTTGGAACTACATTATTGTGCCAAGTTTCAAAGAGCTAGCACAAACCGTGTTTGATTTAGAGTTCCAACTACATGTATCCATATAGGAGAAAACAGAGTGAAACCTAAACATGAAAACGGTTTCTGCAAAGGAAACGGTTTAACCTAAAAGAACGAAATTGAGTGAGCCAAGTGGGATTCGTGTACTGATAACTACCTGCAAGTATCATCAAGATTGGGTGAAAAAATGTTTGCTGAGATTTCAGTAAACTCGTAGTTTTTTGGAAGCTTGGCAACCCCTTTCAAGGAAAGTGATTCTCGTCAGTCTCTGCTTGGGGCTACTTCAATGACACACAAACCATAGCGATAGAACTTGGAACTACATTATTGTGCCAAGTTTCAAAGAGCTAGCACAAACCGTGTTTGATTTAGAATTCCAACTACATGTATCCATATAGGAGAAAACAGAGTGAAACCTAAACATGAAAACGGTTTCTGCAAAGGAACGGTTTAACCTAAAAGAACGAAATTGAGTGAGCCAAGTGGGATTCGTGTACTGATAACTACCTGCAAGTATCATCAAGATTGGGTGAAAAAGGTTGCTGAGATTTCAGGAACTCGTAGTTTTTTGGAAGCTTGGCAACCCCTTTCAAGGAAAGTGATTCTCGTCAGTCTCGTCTTGGGGCTACTTCAATGGCACACAAACCATAGCGATAGAACTAGGAACTACATTATTGTGCCAAGTTTCAAAGAACTAGCACAAACCGTGTTTGATTTAGAATTCCAACTACATGTATCCATATTGGAGAAAACAGAGTGAAACCTAAACATGAAAACGGTTTCTGCAAAGGAACAGTTTAACATAAACGAATGAAATTGAGTGAGCCAAGTGGGATTCGTGTACTGATAACTACCTGCAAGTATCATCAAGATTGGGTGAAAAAATGTTTGCTGAGATTTCAGGAAACTCGTAGTTTTTGGGAAGCTTGGCAACCCCTTTCAATGAAAGTGATTCTGGTCAGTCTCTGCTTGGGGCTACTTCAATAGCACACAAACCATAGCGATAGAACTTGGAACTACATTATTGTGCCAAGTTTCAAAGAGCTAGCACAAACCGTGTTTGATTTAGAGTTCCAACTACATGTATCCATATAGGAGAAAACAGAGTGAAACCTAAACATGAAAACGGTTACTGCAAAGGAAAGGTTTAACCTAGAAGAACTAAATTTGGTGAGCCAAGTGGGATTCGTATACTGATAACTACCTGAAAGGATCATCAAAGATTGGGTGAAAAAATGTTTGCTGAGATTTCAGGAAACTCGTAGTTTTTGGAAGCTTGGCAACCCCTTTCAAGGAAAGTGATTCTCATCAGTCTCTGCTTGGGGCTACTTCAATGGCACACAAACCATAGCGATAGAACTTGGAACTACATTATTGTGCCAAGTTTCAAAGAGCTAGCACAAACCGTGTTTGATTCAGAATTCCAACTACATGTATCCATATAGGAGAAAACAGAGTGAAACCTAAACATGAAAACGGTTTCTGCAAAGGAACGGTTTAACCTAAAAGAACGAAATTGAGTGAGCCAAGTGGGATTCGTGTACTGATAACTACCTGCAAGTATCATCAAGTTTGGGTGAAAAAAGGTTTGGTTACATTTCAGGAAACTCGTAGTTTTTTGGAAGCTTGGCAACCCTTTCAATGAAAGTGATTCTCTTCATTCTCTACTTGGGGATACTTCAATAGCACAGAAACCATAGCGATAGAACTTGGAACTACATTATTGTGCCAAGTTTCAAAGAGCTAGCACAAACCGTGTTTGATTTAGAGTTCCAACTACATGTATCCATATAGGAGAAAACACAGTGAAACCTAAACATGAAAACGGTTACTGCAAAGGAACGGTTTATCCTAGAAGAACGAAATTTAGTGAGCCAAGTGGGATTCGTGTACTGATAACTACCTGCAAGTATCATCAAGATTGGGTGAAAAAATGTTTGCTGAGATTTCAGGAACCTCGCAGTTTTTTGGAAGCTTGGCACCCCCTTTCAAGGAAAGTGATTCTCTTCAGTCTCTGCTTGGGGCCACTTCAATAGGACACAAACCATAGCGATAGAACTTGGAATTACATTACTGTGCCACGTTTCAAGAGCTAGCACAAACCGTGTTTTGATTTAGAATTCCAACTACATGTATCCATATAGGAGAAAACAGAGTGAAAACATAAACATGAAAACGGTTTCTGCAAAGGAACGGTTTAACCAAGAAGAACGAAATTTGGTGAGCCAAGTTGCATTGGTGTACTGATTATTAAATTGAAATATCATCAAGATTGGGTGCAAAAATGTTTGCTGAGATTTCAGGAAACTCGTATTTTTTTGCAAGCTTGGCAACCCCTTTCAAGCAAAGTGATTCTCGTCAGTCTCTGCTTGGGGCTACTTCAATGGCACACAAACCATAGCGATAGAACTTGAAACTACATTATTGTGCCAAGTTTCAAAGAGCTAGCATAAACCGTGTTTGATTTAGAATTCCACTACCTGTATCCATATAGGAGAAAACAGAGTGAAACCTAAATATGAAAACGGTTTCTGCAAAGGAACGGTTTAACCTAAGAGAATGAAATTGAGTGAGCCAAGTGGGTCGTGTACTGATAACTACCTGCAAGTATCATCAACATTGGTGAAAAAATGTTTGCTGAGATTTCAGGAAACTCGTAGATTTTGGAAGCTTGGCAATCCCTTTCAATGAAAGTGATTCTCGTCAGTCTCTGCTTGGGGCTACTTCAATGGCACACAAACCATAGCGATAGAACTTAGTATTACATTATTGTGCCAAGTTTCAAAGAGCTAGCACACACCGTGTTTGATTTAGAGTTCCAACTACATGTATCCATATAGGAGAAAAAAGAGTGAAACCTAAACATGAAAACGGTTACTGCAAAGGAACGGTTTAACCTAGAAGAACAAAATTTAGTGAGCCAAGTGCAATTCGTGTACTGATAACTACCTGCAAGTATCATCAAGATTGGGTGAAAAAATATTTGCTGAGATTTCTGGAAACTCGTAGTTTTTTGGAAGCTTGGCAACCCCTTTCAATGAAAGTGATTCTCGTCAGTCTCTGCTTGGGGCGACTTCAATAGCACTCAAACCATAGCGATAGAACTTGGAACTACATTATTGTGCCAAGTTACAAAGAGCTAGCGCAAACCGTGTTTGATTTAGTGTTCCAAATACATGTATCCATATAGGAGAAAACAGAGTGAAACCTAAACATGAAAACTGTTTCTGCAAAGGAACGGTTTAACCTAGAAGAACGAAATTTGGTGAGCCAAATGGGATTGGTGTACTGATAACTACCTGCAAGGATCATCAAGATTGGGTGAAAAAATGTTTGCTGAGATTTCAGGAAACTCGCAGTTTTTTGGAAGCTTGGCAACCCATTTCAATGAATGTGATTCACGTCAGTTTCTGCTTGGGGCTATTTCAGTAGGACACAAACCATAGCAATAGAACTTGGAACTACCATTATTGTGCCAAGTTTCAAAGAGCTAGCACCAACCGTGTTTGATTTAGAATTCCAACTACATGTATCCATATAGGAAAAAACAGAGTGAAACCTAAACATGAAAACTGTTTCTGCAAAGGAACGGTTTAACCTAGAAGAACGAAATTTGGTGAGCCAGTGGGATTCATGTACTGATAACTACCTGCAAGTATCATCAAGATTGGGTGAAAAAATGTTTGCTGAGATTTCAGGAAACTCGTAGTTTTTTGGAAGCTTGGCAACTCCTTTCAATGAAAGTGATTCTCGTCAGTCTCTGCTTGGGGCTACTTCAATAGCACACAAACCATAGCGATAGAACTTGGAACTACTTTATTGTGCCAACTTTCAAAGAGCTAGAACAAACCGTGTTTGATTTAGAGTTCCAACTACATGTATCCATATAGGAGAAAACAGAGTGAAACCTAAACATGAAAACGGTATCTGTAAAGGAAGGGTATAACCTAAAAGAACGAAATTGAGTGAGCCAAGTGGAATTCGTGTACTGATAACTACTTGCAAGGATCATCAAGTTTGGGTGAAAAAATGTTTGCTGAGATTTCAGGAAACTCATATTTTTTTGGAAGCTTGGCAACCCATTTCAAGGAAAGTGATTCTCGTCATTCTCTGCTTGGGGCTACTTCAATGGCACACAAACCATAGCGATAGAACTTGGAACTGCATTATTGTGCCACGTTTCAAAGAGCTAGCACAAACCGTGTTTCATTTAGAATTCCAACTACATGTATCCATATAGGAGAAAACAGAGTGAAACCTAAACATGAAAACGGTTTCTGCAAAGGAACGGTTCAACCTAAAAGAACGAAATTGAGTGAGCCAAGTGGGATTCGTGTACTGATAATTACCTGCAAGGATCATCAAGATTGGGTGAAAAAATGTTTGCTGACATTTCAGGAAACTCGCAGTTTTTTGGAAGCTTGGCAACCCCTTTCAATGAAAGTGATTCTCGTCAGTCTCTGCTTGGGGCTACTTCAATAGCACACAAACCATAGCGAGAGAACTTGGAACTACATTATTGTGCCAAGTTTCAAAGAGCTAGCAGAAACCGTGTTTGATTTAGAGTTCCAACTACATGTATCCATATAGGAGAAAACAGAGTGAAACCTAAACATGAAAACGGTTACTGCAAAGGAACGGTTTAACCTAGAAGAACGAAATTTGGTGAGCCAAGTGGGATTGGTGTACTGATAACTACCTGCCAGGATCATCAAGATTGGGTGAAAAAATGTTTGCTGAGATTTCAGGAAACTCGTAGTTTTTTGGAAGCTTGGCAACCCATTTCAAGGAAAGTGATTCTGGTCAGTCTCTGCTTGGGGCTACTTCAATGGCACAAAAACCATAGCGATAGAACTTGGAACTACATTATTGTGCCAAGTTTCAAAGAGCTAGCACAAACCGTGTTTGATTTATAGTTCCAACTACATGTATCCATATAGAAGAAAACAGAGTGAAACCTAAACATGAAAACGGTTACTGCAAAGGAACTGTTTAAACTAGAAGAACGAAATTTGGTGAGCCAAGTGGGATTGGTGTACTGATCATTAAATGGAAGTATCATCAAGATTCGGTGAAAAAATGTTTGCTGAGATTTCAGGAAACTCGCAGTTTTTTGGAAGCTTGGCAACCCCTTTCAATGAATGTGATTCTCGTCAGTCTCTGCTTGGGGCTACTTCAACAGGACACAAACCATAGCGATAGAACTTGGAACTACATTACTGTGCCAAGTTTCAAAGAGCTAGCACAAACCGTGTTTGATTTAGAATTCCAACTACATGTATCCATAATAAGAAAACAGAGTGAAACCTAAACATGAAAACGGTTTCTGCAAAGGAACGGTTTAACCTAGAAGAATGAAATTTGGTGAGCCAAGTGGGATTCATGTACTGATAACTACCTGCAAGTATCATCAAGATTCGGTGAAAAAATGTTTGCTGAGATTTCAGGAAACTCGTTGTTTTTTGGAAGCTTGGCAACCCCTTTCAATGAAAGTGATTCTGGTCAGTCTATGCTTGGGGCTATTTCAATAGCACACAAACCAAAGCTATAGAACTTGGAACTACATTATTGTGCCAAGTTTCAAAGACCTAGCACAAACCGTGTTTCATTTAGAATTCCAACTACATGTATCCATATAGGAGAAAACAGAGTGAAACCTAAACATGAAAACGGTTTCTGCAAAGGAACGGTTTAACCTAGCAGAACGAAATTTGGTGAGCCAAGTGGGATTCGTGTACTGATAACTACCTGCAAGTATCATCAAGATTGGGTGAAAAAATGTTTGCTGAGATTTCAGGAAACTCGTAGTTTTTTTGAAGCTTGGCAACCCCTTTCAAGGAAAGTGATTCTCGTCAGTCTCTGCTTGGGGCTACATCAATGGCACACAAAAAATAGCGATAGAACGTGGAACTACATTATTGTGCCAAGTTTCAAAGAGCTAGCACAAACCGTGTTTGATTCAGAATTCCAACTACATGTATCCATATAGGAGAAAACAGAGTGAAACCTAAACATGAAAACGGTTTCTGCAAAGGAAGGGTTTAACCTAAAAGAACGAAATTGAGTGAGCCAAGTGGAATTCGTGTACTGATAACTACCTGCAAGTATCATCAAGATTGGGTAAAAAATGTTTGCTGACATTTCAGGAAACTCGCAGTTTTTTGGAAGCTTGGCAACCCCTTTCAAGGAAAGTGATTCTCCTCAGTCTCTGCTTGGGGCTACTTCAATAGCACACAAACCATAGCGATAGAACTTGGAACTACATTATTGTGCCAAGTTTCAAAGAGCTAGCACAAACCGTGTTTGATTTAGAGTTCCAACTACATGTATCCATATAGGAGAAAACAGAGTGAAACCTAAACATGAAAACGGTTACTGCAAAGGAACGGTTTAACCTAGAAGAACGAAATTTGGTGAGCCAAGTGGGATTTGTGTACTGATAACTACCTGCAAGGATCATCAAGATTGGGTGAAAAAATGTTTGCTGAGATTTCAGGAAACTCGCAGTTTTTGGAAGCTTGGCAACCCCTTTCAATGAATGTGATTCACATCAGTTTCTGCTTGGGGCTACTTCAGTAGGACACAAACCATAGCGATAGAGCTTGGAAGTACATTATTGTGTCAAGTTTCAAAGAGCTAGCACAAACCGTGTTTGATTTAGAATTCCAACTACATGTATCCATATAGGAGAAAACAGAGTGAAACCTAAACATGAAAACTGTTTCTGCAAAGGAACGGTTTAACCTGGAAGAACGAAATTTGGTGAGCCAAGTGGGATTCATGTACTGATAACTACCTGCAACTATCATCAAGATTGGGTGAAAAAATGTTTGCTGAGATTTTAGGAAACTCGTAGTTTTTTGGAAGCTTGGCAACCCCTTTCAATGAAAGTGATTCTGGTCAGTCTCTGCTTGAGGCTACTTCCATAGAACACAAACCATCGCGATAGAACTTGGAACTACATTATTGTGCCAAGTTTCAAAGAGCTAGCACAAACCGTGCTTGATTTAGAATTCCAACTACATGTATCCATATAGGAGAAAACAGAGTGAAACCTAAACATGAAAACGGTTTCCTCAAAGGAACGGTTCAACCTAAAAGAACGAAATTGAGTGAGCCAAGTGGGATTCGTGTACTGATAATTACCTGCAAGTATCATCAAGATTGGGTGATAAAATGTTTGCTGACATTTCAGGAAATTCGTCGTTTTTTTGAAGCTTGGCAACCCCTTTCAATGAAAGTGATTCTGGTCAGTCTCTGCTTGGGGCTACTTCCATAGAACACAAACCATCGCGATAGAACTTGGAACTACATTATTGTGCCAAGTTTCAAAGAGCTAGCACAAACCGTGTTTGATTTAGAGTTCCAACTACATGTATCCATATAGGAGAAAACAGAGTGAAACCTAAACATGAAAACGGTTACTGCAAAGGAACGGTTTAACCTAGAAGAACGAAATTTGGTGAGCCAAGTGGGATTGGTGTACTGATCATTAAATGGAAGTATCATCAAGATTCGGTGAAAAAATGTTTGCTGAGATTTCAGGAAACTCGCAGTTTTTTGGAAGCTTGGCAAGCCCTTTCAATGAAAGTGATTCTCATCAGTCTATGCTTGGGGCTACTTCAATAGCACACAAACCATAGCGATAGAACGTGGAACTACATTATTGTGCCAAGTTTCAAAGAGCTAGCACAAACCGTGTTTGATTTAGAGTTCCAACTACATGTATCCATATAGGAGAAAACAGAGTGAAACCAAAACATGAAAACGGTTTCTGCAAAGGAACGGTTTAAACTAGAAGAACGAAATTTGGTGAGCCAATTGGGATTGGTGTACTGATCATTAAATGGAAGTATCATCAAGATTGGGTGAAAAAATGTTTGCTGAGATTTCAGGAAACTCGTAGTTTTTTGGAAGTTTGGCAACCCCTTTCAATGAAAGTGATTCTCTTCAGTCTCTGCTTGGGGCTACTTCACTAGGAAATATACCATAGCGATAGAACTTGGTACTACATTATTTTGCCAAGTTTCAAAGAGCTACCACAAACCGTGTTTGATTTAGAGTTCCAACTACATGTATCCATATAGGAGAAAACAGAGTGAAACCAAAACATGAAAACGGTTTCTGCAAAGGAACGGTTTAAACTAGAAGAACGAAATTTGGTGAGCCAATTGGGATTGGTGTACTGATCATTAAATGGAAGTATCATCAAGATTGGGTGAAAAAATGTTTGCTGAGATTTCAGGAAACTCGTAGTTTTTTGGAAGCTTGGCAACCCCTTTCAAGCAAAGTGATTCTCGTCAGTCTCTGCTTGGGGCTACTTCAATGGCACACAAAACATAGCGATAGAACTTGAAACTACATTATTGTGCCAAGTTTCAAAGAGCTAGCATAAACCGTGTTTGATTTAGAATTACACTACATGTATCCATATAGGAGAAAACAGAGTGAAACCTAAATATAAAAACGGTTTCTGCAAAGGAACGGTTTAACCTAAGAGAACGAAATTGAGTGAGCCAAGTGGGTCGTGTACTGATAAGTACCTGCAAGTATCATCAACATTGGGTGAAAAAATATTTGCTGACATTTCAGGAAACTCGTAGATTTTGGAAGCTTGGCAATCCCTTTCAATGAAAGTGATTCTCGTCAGTCTCTGCTTGGGGCTACTTCAATAGCACACAAAGCATAGCGATAGAACTTTGAACTACATTATTGTGCCAAGTTTCAAAGAGCTAGCACAAACCGTGTTTGATTTAGAGTTCCAACTACATGTATCCATATAGGAGAAAACAGAGTGAAACCTAAACATGAAAACGGTTTCTGCAAAGGAACGGTTCAACCTAAAAGAACGAAATTGAGTGAGCCAAGTGGGATTCGTGTACTGATAATTACCTGCAAGGATCATCAAGATTGGGTGAAAAAATGTTTGCTGACATTTCAGGAAACTCGCAGTTTTTTGGAAGCTTGGCAACCCCTTTCAATGAAAGTGATTCTCGTCAGTCTCTGCTTGGGGCTACTTCAATAGCACACAAACCATAGCGAGAGAACTTGGAACTACATTATTGTGCCAAGTTTCAAAGAGCTAGCAGAAACCGTGTTTGATTTAGAGTTCCAACTACATGTATCCATATAGGAGAAAACAGAGTGAAACCTAAACATGAAAACGGTTACTGCAAAGGAACGGTTTAACCTAGAAGAACGAAATTTGGTGAGCCAAGTGGGATTGGTGTACTGATAACTACCTGCCAGGATCATCAAGATTGGGTGAAAAAATGTTTGCTGAGATTTCAGGAAACTCGTAGTTTTTTGGAAGCTTGGCAACCCATTTCAAGGAAAGTGATTCTGGTCAGTCTCTGCTTGGGGCTACTTCAATGGCACAAAAACCATAGCGATAGAACTTGGAACTACATTATTGTGCCAAGTTTCAAAGAGCTAGCACAAACCGTGTTTGATTTATAGTTCCAACTACATGTATCTATATAGAAGAAAACAGAGTGAAACCTAAACATGAAAACGGTTACTGCAAAGGAACTGTTTAAACTAGAAGAACGAAATTTGGTGAGCCAAGTGGGATTGGTGTACTGATCATTAAATGGAAGTATCATCAAGATTCGGTGAAAAAATGTTTGCTGAGATTTCAGGAAACTCGCAGTTTTTTGGAAGCTTGGCAACCCCTTTCAATGAATGTGATTCTCGTCAGTCTCTGCTTGGGGCTACTTCAACAGGACACAAACCATAGCGATAGAACTTGGAACTACATTACTGTGCCAAGTTTCAAAGAGCTAGCACAAACCGTGTTTGATTTAGAATTCCAACTACATGTATCCATAATAAGAAAACAGAGTGAAACCTAAACATGAAAACGGTTTCTGCAAAGGAACGGTTTAACCTAGAAGAATGAAATTTGGTGAGCCAAGTGGGATTCATGTACTGATAACTACCTGCAAGTATCATCAAGATTCGGTGAAAAAATGTTTGCTGAGATTTCAGGAAACTCGTAGTTTTTTGGAAGCTTGGCAACCCCTTTCAATGAAAGTGATTCTGGTCAGTCTATGCTTGGGGCTATTTCAATAGCACACAAACCAAAGCTATAGAACTTGGAACTACATTATTGTGCCAAGTTTCAAAGACCTAGCACAAACCGTGTTTCATTTAGAATTCCAACTACATGTATCCATATAGGAGAAAACAGAGTGAAACCTAAACATGAAAACGGTTTCTGCAAAGGAACGGTTTAACCTAGCAGAACGAAATTTGGTGAGCCAAGTGGGATTCGTGTACTGATAACTACCTGCAAGTATCATCAAGATTGGGTGAAAAAATGTTTGCTGAGATTTCAGGAAACTCGTAGTTTTTTTGAAGCTTGGCAACCCCTTTCAAGGAAAGTGATTCTCGTCAGTCTCTGCTTGGGGCTACATCAATGGCACACAAAAAATAGCGATAGAACGTGGAACTACATTATTGTGCCAAGTTTCAAAGAGCTAGCACAAACCGTGTTTGATTCAGAATTCCAACTACATGTATCCATATAGGAGAAAACAGAGTGAAACCTAAACATGAAAACGGTTTCTGCAAAGGAAGGGTTTAACCTAAAAGAACGAAATTGAGTGAGCCAAGTGGAATTCGTGTACTGATAACTACCTGCAAGTATCATCAAGATTGGGTAAAAAATGTTTGCTGACATTTCAGGAAACTCGCAGTTTTTTGGAAGCTTGGCAACCCCTTTCAAGGAAAGTGATTCTCCTCAGTCTCTGCTTGGGGCTACTTCAATAGCACACAAACCATAGCGATAGAACTTGGAACTACATTATTGTGCCAAGTTTCAAAGAGCTAGCACAAACCGTGTTTGATTTAGAGTTCCAACTACATGTATCCATATAGGAGAAAACAGAGTGAAACCTAAACATGAAAACGGTTACTGCAAAGGAACGGTTTAACCTAGAAGAACGAAATTTGGTGAGCCAAGTGGGATTTGTGTACTGATAACTACCTGCAAGGATCATCAAGATTGGGTGAAAAAATGTTTGCTGAGATTTCAGGAAACTCGCAGTTTTTGGAAGCTTGGCAACCCCTTTCAATGAATGTGATTCACATCAGTTTCTGCTTGGGGCTACTTCAGTAGGACACAAACCATAGCGATAGAGCTTGGAAGTACATTATTGTGTCAAGTTTCAAAGAGCTAGCACAAACCGTGTTTGATTTAGAATTCCAACTACATGTATCCATATAGGAGAAAACAGAGTGAAACCTAAACATGAAAACTGTTTCTGCAAAGGAACGGTTTAACCTGGAAGAACGAAATTTGGTGAGCCAAGTGGGATTCATGTACTGATAACTACCTGCAACTATCATCAAGATTGGGTGAAAAAATGTTTGCTGAGATTTTAGGAAACTCGTAGTTTTTTGGAAGCTTGGCAACCCCTTTCAATGAAAGTGATTCTGGTCAGTCTCTGCTTGAGGCTACTTCCATAGAACACAAACCATCGCGATAGAACTTGGAACTACATTATTGTGCCAAGTTTCAAAGAGCTAGCACAAACCGTGCTTGATTTAGAATTCCAACTACATGTATCCATATAGGAGAAAACAGAGTGAAACCTAAACATGAAAACGGTTTCCTCAAAGGAACGGTTCAACCTAAAAGAACGAAATTGAGTGAGCCAAGTGGGATTCGTGTACTGATAATTACCTGCAAGTATCATCAAGATTGGGTGATAAAATGTTTGCTGACATTTCAGGAAATTCGTCGTTTTTTTGAAGCTTGGCAACCCCTTTCAATGAAAGTGATTCTGGTCAGTCTCTGCTTGGGGCTACTTCCATAGAACACAAACCATCGCGATAGAACTTGGAACTACATTATTGTGCCAAGTTTCAAAGAGCTAGCACAAACCGTGTTTGATTTAGAGTTCCAACTACATGTATCCATATAGGAGAAAACAGAGTGAAACCTAAACATGAAAACGGTTACTGCAAAGGAACGGTTTAACCTAGAAGAACGAAATTTGGTGAGCCAAGTGGGATTGGTGTACTGATCATTAAATGGAAGTATCATCAAGATTCGGTGAAAAAATGTTTGCTGAGATTTCAGGAAACTCGCAGTTTTTTGGAAGCTTGGCAAGCCCTTTCAATGAAAGTGATTCTCATCAGTCTATGCTTGGGGCTACTTCAATAGCACACAAACCATAGCGATAGAACGTGGAACTACATTATTGTGCCAAGTTTCAAAGAGCTAGCACAAACCGTGTTTGATTTAGAGTTCCAACTACATGTATCCATATAGGAGAAAACAGAGTGAAACCAAAACATGAAAACGGTTTCTGCAAAGGAACGGTTTAAACTAGAAGAACGAAATTTGGTGAGCCAATTGGGATTGGTGTACTGATCATTAAATGGAAGTATCATCAAGATTGGGTGAAAAAATGTTTGCTGAGATTTCAGGAAACTCGTAGTTTTTTGGAAGTTTGGCAACCCCTTTCAATGAAAGTGATTCTCTTCAGTCTCTGCTTGGGGCTACTTCACTAGGAAATATACCATAGCGATAGAACTTGGTACTACATTATTTTGCCAAGTTTCAAAGAGCTACCACAAACCGTGTTTGATTTAGAGTTCCAACTACATGTATCCATATAGGAGAAAACAGAGTGAAACCAAAACATGAAAACGGTTTCTGCAAAGGAACGGTTTAAACTAGAAGAACGAAATTTGGTGAGCCAATTGGGATTGGTGTACTGATCATTAAATGGAAGTATCATCAAGATTGGGTGAAAAAATGTTTGCTGAGATTTCAGGAAACTCGTAGTTTTTTGGAAGCTTGGCAACCCCTTTCAAGCAAAGTGATTCTCGTCAGTCTCTGCTTGGGGCTACTTCAATGGCACACAAAACATAGCGATAGAACTTGAAACTACATTATTGTGCCAAGTTTCAAAGAGCTAGCATAAACCGTGTTTGATTTAGAATTACACTACATGTATCCATATAGGAGAAAACAGAGTGAAACCTAAATATAAAAACGGTTTCTGCAAAGGAACGGTTTAACCTAAGAGAACGAAATTGAGTGAGCCAAGTGGGTCGTGTACTGATAAGTACCTGCAAGTATCATCAACATTGGGTGAAAAAATATTTGCTGACATTTCAGGAAAATCGTAGATTTTGGAAGCTTGGCAATCCCTTTCAATGAAAGTGATTCTCGTCAGTCTCTGCTTGGGGCTACTTCAATAGCACACAAAGCATAGCGATAGAACTTTGAACTACATTATTGTGCCAAGTTTCAAAGAGCTAGCACAAACCGTGTTTGATTTAGAGTTCCAACTACATGTATCCATATAGGAGAAAACAGAGTGAAACCTAAACATGAAAACGGTTACTGCAAAGGAACGGTTTAACCTAGAAGAACGAAATTTGGTGAGCCAAGTGGGATTGGTGTACTGATCATTAAATGGAAGTATCATCAAGATTGGGTGAAAAAATGTTTGCTGAGATTTCAGGAAACTCGTAGTTTTTCGGAAGCTTGGCAACCCCTTTAAATGAAAGTGATTCTCGTCAGTCTCTGCTTGGGGCCACTTCACTAGGAAATAAACCATAGCGATAGAACTTGGTACTACATTATTATGCCAAGTTTCAAAGAGCTACCACAAACCGTGTTTGATTTAGAGTTCCAACTACATGTATCCATATAGGAGAAAACAGAGTGAAACCTAAACATGAAAACGGATCCTGCAAAGGAACGGTTTAACCTAGAAGAACGAAATTTAGTGAGCCAAGTTGGATTCGTGTACTGATAACTACCTGCAAGGATCATCAAGATTGGGTGAAATAATGTTTTCTGAGATTTCAGGAAACTCATAGTTTTGTGGAAGCTTGGCAACCCCTTTCAATGAAAGTGATTCTCTTCAGTCTCTGCTTGGGGCTACTTCAATAGCACACAAACCATAGTGATAGAACTTGGAACTACATAATTGTGCCAAGTTTCAAAGAGCTAGCACAAACCGTGTTTGATTTAGAGTTCCAACTACATATATCCATATAGGAGAAAACAGAGTGAAACCTAAACATGAAAAGGGTTACTGCAAAGGAACGTTTTAACCTAGAAGAACGAAATTTGGTGAGCCAAGTGGGATTCGTGTACTGATAAGTACCTGCAAGGATCATCAAGATTGGGTGACAAAATGTTTGCTGAGATATCAGGAAACTCGTAGTTTTTTGGAAGCTTGGCAACCCCTTTCAAGGAAAGTGATTCTCGTCAGTCTCTGCTTGGGGCTACTTCAATGGCACACAAACCATAGCGATAGAACTTGGAACTACATTATTGTGCCATGTTTCAAAGAGCTAGCACAACCCTTGTTTGATTTAGAATTCCACTACATGTATCCATATAGGAGAAAACAGAGTGAAACCTAAACATGAAAACGGTTACTGCAAAGGAACGGTTTAACCTAGAAGAACGAAATTTAGTGAGCCTAGTGGGATTGGTGTACTGATCATTACCTGCCAGTATCGTCAAGATTGGGTGAAAAAATGTTTGCTGAGATTAGGAAATTCGTAGTTTTTTGGAAGCTTGGCAACCCCTTTCAATGAAAGTGATTCTCGTCAGTCTCTGCTTTTGGCTACTTCACTAGGAAATAAACCATAGCGATAGAACTTGGTACTACATTATTGTGCCAAGTTTGAAAGAGCTAGCACAAACCGTGTTTGATTTAGAGTTCCAACTATATGTATCCATATAGGAGAAAACAGAGTGAAACCTAAACATGAAAACGGTTACTGCAAAGGAACGGTTTAACCTAGAAGAACGAAATTTGGTGAGCCAAGTGGGACTGCTGTACTGATCATTACCTGCAAGTATCATCAAGTTTGGGTGAAAAAATGTTTCCTGAGATTTCAGGAAACTCGTAGTTTCTTGGAAGCTTGGCAACCCCTTTCAAGGAAAGTGATTCTCGTCAGTCTCTGCTTGGGGCTACTTCAATGGCACACAAACCATAGCGATAGAACTTGGAACTACATTATTGTGCCAAGTTTCAAAGAGCTAGCACAAACCGTGTTTGATTTAGAATTCCAACTACATGTATCCATATAGGAGAAAACAGAGTGAAACCTAAACATGAAAAGGGTTTCTGCAAAGGAACGGTTTAACCTAAAAGAACGAAATTGAGTGAGCCAAGTGGGATTCCTGTACTGATAACTACCTGCAAGTATCATCAAGATTGGGTGAAAAAATATTTGCTGACATTTCAGGAAACTCGTAGTTTTTTGGAAGCTTGGAAACCCCTTTCAATGAAAGTGATTCTCGTCAGTCTCTGCTTGGGGCTACTTCAATAGCACACAAACCATAGTGATAGAACTTGGAACTACATTATTGTGCCAAGTTTCAAAGAGCTAGCACACACCGTGTTTGATTTAGAGTTCCAAGAACATGTATCCATATAGGAGAAAACAGAGTGAGACCTAAACATGAAAACGGTTACTGCAAAGGAACGGTTAAACCTAGAAGAACGAAATTTGGTGAGCAAAGTGGGATTGGTGTACTGATCATGAAATGGAAGTATCATCAAGATTGGGTGAAAAAATGTTTGCTGAGATTTCAGGAAACTCGTAGTTTTTTGGAAGCTTGGCAACACCTTTCAATGAAAGTGATTCTCGTCAGTCTCTGCTTGGGGCTTCTTCAATAAGTCACAAACCATAGCGATAGAACTTGGAACTATATTATTGTGCCAAGTTTCAAAGAGCTAGCACAAACCGTGTTTGATTTAGAGTTCCAACTACATGTATCCATATAGGAGAAAACAGAGTGAAACCTAAACATGAAAACGGTTACTGCAAAGGAACGGTTTAACCTAGAAGAATGAAATTTAGTGAGCCAAGTGGGATTCGTGTACTGATCACTACCTGCAAGTATCATCAAGATTGGGTGAAAAAATGTTTGCTGAGATTTCAGGAAACTCGTAGTTTTTTGGAAGCTTGGCAACCCCTTTCAAAGAAAGTGATTCTCGTCAGTCTCTGCTTGAGGCTACTTCAATAGGACACAAACCATAGCGAAAGATCTTGGAACTACATTATTGTGCCAAGTTTCAAAGAGCTAGCACAAACCGTATTTGATTTAGAGTTTCAAATACATTTATCCATATAGGAGAAAACAGAGTGTATCCTAAACATGAATAAGATTTCTGCAAAGGAACGGTTTAACTAGAAGAACGAAAATTAGTGAGAGAACTGGGAATTGTGTACTGATCACTACCTGCAAGTATCATCAAGATTGGGTGAAAAAATGTTTGCTGAGATTGCCGAAAATTCGTAGATTTTTGGAAGTTTGGCAACCCCTTTCAATGAAAGGGATTCTCGTCAGTCTCTGCTTGGGGCTACTTCAATAGGACACAAACCATAGCAATAGAATTTGGAACTACATTATTTTGCCAAGTTTGAAATTGCTAGCAAAAACCGTGTTTGATTTAGAGTTCCAATTACATGTATCCATATAGGAGAAAACAGAGTGAAACCTAAACATGAAAACGGTTACTGCAAAGGAACTGTTTAACCTAGAAGAACGGAATTTGGTGAGCCATGTGGGATTGGTGTACTGATCATTAAATGGAAGTATCATCAAGATTGGGTCAAAAAATGTTTGCTGATATTTCGGGAAATGCGTAGTTTTTTGGAAGCTTGGCAACCCCTTTCAATGAAAGGGATTCTCGTCAGTCTCTGCTTGGGGCTACTTCAATAGCACACAAACCATACCTATAGAACTTGGAAGTACATTATTGTGCCAAGTTTCAAAGAGCTATCACAAACCGTGTTTGAGTTAGAGTTCCAACTACATGTATCCATAAAAGAGAAAACAGAGTGAAACCTAAACATGAAAACGGTTACTGCAAAGGAACGGTTTAACCTAGAAGAACGGAATTTGGTGAGCCAAGTGGGATTGGTGTCCTGATCATTAAATGGAAGTATCGTCAAGATTGGGTGAAAGAATGTTTGCTGAGATTTCAGGAAACTCGTAGTTTTTTGGAAGCTTGGCAACCCCTTTCAATGAAAATGATTCTCGTCTGTCTCTGCTTGGGCCTAATTCAATAGGACACAAACCATAGCGATAGAACTTGGAACTACATTATTGTGCCAAGTTTCAAAGAGCTAGCACACACCGTGTTTGATTTAGAGTTCCAAGTACATGTATCCATATCGGAGAAAACAGAGTGAAACCTAAACATGAAAACGGTTACTGCAAAGGAACGGTTTAACCTAGAAGAACGAAATTTGGTGAGCCAAGTGGGATTGGTGTACTGATCATTAAATGGTTGTATCATCAAGATTGGGTCAAAAAATGTTTGCTGATATTTCCGTAAACTCGTAGTTTTTTGGAAGCTTGGCAACCCCTTTCAATGAAAGTGATTCTCGTCAGTTTCTGCTTGGGGCTACTTCAATAGCACACAAACCATAGCTATAGAACATGGAACTACATTATTGTGCCAAGTTTCAAAGAGCTAGCACACACAGTGTTTGATTTAGAGTTCCGAATACATGTATCCATATAGGAGAAAACAGAGTGAAACCTAAACATGAAAACGGTTTCTGCAAAGGAACGGTTTAACCTAGAAGAACGAAATTTGGTGAGCCAAGTGAGATTGGTGTACTGATCATTAAATGGAAGTATCATCAAGATTCGGTAAAAAAATGTTTGCTGAGATTTCAGGAAACTCGCAGTTTTTTGGAAGCTTGGCAACCCCTTTCAATGAATGTGATTCTCGTCAGTCTCTGCTTGGGGCTACTTCAATAGGACACAAACCATAGCGATAGAACTTGGAGCTACATTACTGTGCCAAGTTTCAACGAGCTAGCACAAACCGTGTTTGATTTAGAATTCCAACTACATGTATCCATATAGGAGAAAACAGAGTGAAACCTAAACATGAAAACGGTTACTGCAAAGGAACGGTTTAACCTAGAAGAACGAAATTTGGTGAGCCAAGTGTTATTTGTGTACTGATAACTACCTGCAAGGATCATCAAGATTGGGTGAAAAAATGTTTGCTGAGATTTCAGGAAACTCGTAGTTTTTTGGAAGCTTGGCAACAACTTTCAAGGAAAGTGATTCTCGTCAGTCTCTGCTTGGGGCTACTTCAATGGCACACAAACCATAGCGATAGAAATTGGAACTACATTATTGTGCCAAGTTTCAAAGAGCTAGCACAAACCGTGTTTGATTTAGAATCCCAGCTACATGTATCCATATAGGAGAAAACAGAGTGAAACCTAAACATGAAAACGGTTTCTGAAAAGGAACGGTTTAACCTAGAAGAACGAAATTTGGTGAGCCAAGTGGGATTCGTGTACTGATAACTACCTGCAAGGATCATCAAGATTGGGTGAAAAAATGTTTGCTGAGATTTCAGGAAACTCGTAGTTTCTTGGAAGCTTGGCAACCCCTTTCAAGGAAAGTGATTCTCGTCAGTCTCTGCTTGGGGCTACTTCAATGGCACACAAACCATAGCGATTGAACTTGGAACTACATTATTGTGCCAAGTTTCAAAGAGCTAGCACAAACCGTGTTTGATTTAGAATTCCAAATACATGTATCCATATAGGAGAAAACAGAGTGAAACCTAAACATGAAAACGGTTTCTGCAAAGGAACGGTTTAACCTAAAAGAACGAAATTGAGTGAGCCAAGTGGGATTCCTGTACTGATAACTACCTGCAAGTATCATCAAGATTGGGTGAAAAAATATTTGCTGAGATTTCAGGAAACTCGTAGTTTTTTGGAAGCTTGGCAACCCCTTTCAAGGAAAGTGATTCTCGTCAGTCTCTGCTTGGGGCTACTTCAATGGCACACAAACCATAGCGATAGAACTTGGAACTACATTATTGTGCCAAGTTTCAAAGAGCTAGCACAAACCGTGTTTGATTTAGAGTTCCAACTACATGTATCCATATAGGAGAAAACAGAGTGAAACCTAAACATGAAAACGGTTTCTGCAAAGGAATGGTTTAACCTAAAAGAACGAAATTGAGTGAGCCAAGTGGGATTCCTGTACTGATAACTACCTGCAAGGATCATCAAGATTGGGTGAAAAAATGTTTGCTGAGATTTCAGGAAACACGTAGTTTTTTGGAAGCTTGGCAACCCCTTTCAATGAAAGTGATTCTCGTCAGTCTCTGCTTGGGGCTACTTCAATAGCACACAAACCATAGCGATAGATCTTGGAACTACATTATTGTGCCAAGTTTCAAAGAGCTAGCACAAACCGTGTTTGATTTAGAGTTCCAACTACATGTGTCCATATAGGAGAAAACAGAGTGAAACCTAAACATGAAAACGGTTACTGCAAAGGAACGGTTTAACCTAGAAGAACGAAATTTGGTGAGCCAAGTGAGATTGGTGTACTGATCATTAAATGGAAGTATCATCAAGATTCGGTAAAAAAATGTTTGCTGAGATTTCAGGAAACTCGTAGTTTTTGGGAAGCTTGGCAACCCCTTTCAATGAAAGGGATTCTCCTCAGTCTCTGCTTGGGGCTACTTCAATAGGACACAAACCATAGCGATAGAACTTGGAACTACATTACTGTGCCAAGTTTCAACGAGCTGGCACAAACCGTGTTTGATTTAGAATTCCAACTACATGTATCCATATAGGAGAAAACAGAGTGAAACCTAAACATGAAAACGGTTTCTGCAAAGGAACGGTTTAACCTAGAAGAACGAAATTTGGTGAGCCAAGTGGGATTCGTGTACTGATAACTACCTGCAAGGATCTTCAAGATTGGGTGAAAAAATGTTTGCTGAGATTTCAGGAAACTCGTAGTTTTTTGGAAGCTTGGCAACCCTTTCAAGGAAAGTGATTCTCGTCAGTCTCTGCTTGGGGCTACTTCAATGGCACACAAACCATAGCGATAGAACTTGGAACTACATTATTCTGCCAAGTTTCAAAGAGCTAGCACAAACCGTGTTTGATTTAGAATTCCAGCTACATGTATCCATATAGGAGAAAACAGAGTGAAACCTAAACATGAAAACGGTTTCTGAAAAGGAACGGTTTAACCTAGAAGAACGAAATTTGGTGAGCCAAGTGGGATTCATGTACTGATAACTACCTGCAAGGATCATCAAGATTGGGTGAAAAAATGTTTGCTGAGATTTCAGGAAACTCGTAGTTTTTTGGAAGCTTGGCAACCCCTTTCAATGAAAGTGATTTTGGTCAGTCTCTGCTTGGGGCTACTTCAATAGCACACAAAGCATAGCGATTGAACTTGGAACTACATTATTGTGCCAAGTTTCAAAGAGCTAGCACAAACCGTGTTTGATTTAGAGTTCGAACTACATGTATCCATATAGGAGAAAACAGAGTGAAACCTAAACATGGAAACGGTTACTGCAAAGGAACGGTTTAACCTAGAAGAATGAAATTTGGTGAGCCAAGTGGGATTCGTGTACTGATAACTACCTGCAAGGATCATCAAGATTGGGTGAAAAAATGTTTGCTGAGATTTCAGGAAACTCGTAGTTTCTTGGAAGCTTGGCAACCCCTTTCAAGGAAAGTGATTCTCGTCAGTCTCTGCTTGGGGCTACTTCAATGGCACACAAACCATAGCGATAGAACTTGGAACTACATTATTGTGCCAAGTTTCAAAGAGCTAGCACAAACCGTGTTTGATTTAGAATTCCAACTACATGTATCCATATAGGAGAAAACAGAGTGAAACCTAAACATGAAAAGGGTTTCTGCAAAGGAACGGTTTAACCTAAAAGAACGAAATTGAGTGAGCCAAGTGGGATTCCTGTACTGATAACTACCTGCAAGTATCATCAAGATTGGGTGAAAAAATTTTTGCTGACATTTCAGGAAACTCGTAGTTTTTTGGAAGCTTGGAAACCCCTTTCAATGAAAGTGATTCTCGTCAGTCTCTGCTTGGGGCTACTTCAATAGCACACAAACCATAGTGATAGAACTTGGAACTACATTATTGTCCAAGTTTCAAAGAGCTAGCACAAACCGTGTTTGATTTAGAATTCCAACTACATGTATCCATAATAAGAAAACAGAGTGAAACCTAAACATGAAAACGGTTCCTGAAAGGAACTGATTAACCTAGAAGATCAAAACTTGGTGAGCCAAGTGGGATTGGTGTACTGATCATTAAATGGAAGTATCTTCAAGATTGGGTGAAAAAATGTTTGCTGAGATTTCAGGAAACTCGTAGTTTTTTGGAAGCTTGGCAACCCTTTTCAATGAAAGGGATTCTGGTCAGTCTCTGCTTCGGGCTACTTCGACACGACAAAAAACATAGTGATAGAACTTGGAACTACATTATTGTGCCAAGTATCAAAGAGCTAGCACAAACCGTGTTTGATTTAGAGTTCCAACTACATGTATCCATATAGGAGAAAACAGAGTGAAACATAAACATGAAAACGGTTACTGCAAAGGAACGGTTTAACCTAGAAGAACGAAATTTAGTGATCCAAGTGGGATTCGTGTACTGATCACTACCTGCAAGTATCATCAAGATTGGGTGAAAAAAAGTTTGCTGAGATTTCCGGAAACTCGTAGTTATTTGGAAGCTTGCCACCCCTTTCAATACAAGTGATTCTCGTCAGTCCCTGCTTGGGGCTACTTCAATAGGACACAAACCATAGCGATTGAACTTGGAACTACATTATTGTGCCAAGTTTCAAAGAGCTAGCACAAACCGTGTTTGATTTAGAGTTCCAACTACATGTATCCATATAGGAGAAAACAGAGTGAAACCTAAACATGAAAACGGTTACTGCAAAGAACGGTTTAACCTAGAAGAACGAAATTTGGTGAGCCACGTGGGATTGGTGTACTGATCATTAAATGGAAGTATCTTCAAGATTGGGTGAAAAAATGTTTGCTGAGATTTCAGGAAACTTGTAGTTTTTTGGAAGCTTGGCAACCCTTTTCAATGAAAGGGATTCTGGTCAGTCTCTGCTTGGTGTTACTTCAATAGGACACAAACCATAGTGATAGAACTTGGTACTACATTATTGTGCCAAGTATCAAAGAGCTAGCACAAACCGTGTTTGATTTAGAGTTCCAACTACATGTATCCATATAGGAGAAAACAGAGTGAAACCTAAACATGAAAATGGTTACTGCAAAGGAACGGTTTAACCTAGAAGAACAAAATTTAGTGAGCCAAGTGGGATTCGTGTACTGATCACTTCCTGCAAGTATCATCAAGATTGGGTGAAAAAATGTTTGCTGAGATTTCAGGGAACTCGTAGTTTTTGGGAAGCTTGTCAACCCCTTTCAATGAAAGGGATTTTCGTCAGTCTCTGCTTTAGGCTACTTCAATAGGACACAAACCATAGCGATAGAACTTGGAACTACATTATGGTGCCAAGTTTCAAAGAGCTAGCACACACCGTGTTTGATTTAGAGTTCCAAGAACATGTATCCATATAGGAGAAAACAGAGTGAGACCTAAACATGAAAACGGTTACTGCAAAGGAACGGTTTAACCTAGAAGAATGAAATTTAGTGAGCCAAGTGGGATTCGTGTACTGATCACTACCTGCAAGTATCATCAAGATTGGGTGAAAAAAATGTTTGCTGAGATTTCAGGAAACTCGTAGTTTTTTGGAAGCTTGGCAACCCCTTTCAATGAAAGTGATTCTCGTCAGTCTCTGCTTGGGGCTACTTCAATAGGACACAAACCATAGCGAAAGAACTTGGAACTACATTATTTTGCCAAGTTTCAAAGAGCTAGCACAAACCTTATTTGATTTAGAGTTCCAAATACATTTATCCATATAGGAGAAAACAGAGTGTATCCTAAACATGAATAAGATTTCTGCAAAGGAACGGTTTAACTAGAAGAACGAAAATTAGTGAGAGAACTGGGAATTGTGTACTAATCACTACCTGCAAGTATCATCAAGATTGGGTGAAAAAATGTTTGCTGAGATTGCCGAAAATTCGTAGATTTTTTGGAAGTTTGGCAACCCCTTTCAATGAAAGGGATGCTCGTCAGTCTCTGCTTGGGGCTACTTCAATAGGACACAAACCATAGCAATAGAATTTGGAACTACATTATTTTGCCAAGTTTGAAATAGCTAGCAAAAACCGTGTTTGATTTAGAGTTCCAATTACATGTATCCATATAGGAGAAAACAGAGTGAAACCTAAACATGAAAACGGTTACTGCAAAGGAACTGTTTAACCTAGAAGAACGGAATTTGGTGAGCCTTGTGGGATTGGTGTACTGATCATTAAATGGAAGTATCATCAAGATTGGGTCAAAAAATGTTTTGCTGATATTTCCGGAAACGCGTAGTTTTTTGGAAGCTTGGCAACCCCTTTCAATGAAAGGGATTCTCGTCAGTCTCTGCTTGGGGCTACTTCAATAGCACACAAACCATACCTATAGAACTTGGAAGTACATTATTGTGCCCAAGTTTCAAAGAGCTATCACAAACCGTGTTTGAGTTAGAGTTCCAACTACATGTATCCATAAAAGAGAAAACAGAGTGAAACCTAAACATGAAAACGGTTACTGCAAAGGAACGGTTTAACCTAGAAGAACGGAATTTGGTGAGCCAAGTGGGATTGGTGTCTGATCATTAAATGGAAGTATCGTCAAGATTGGGTGAAAGAATGTTTGCTGAGATTTCAGGAAACTCGTAGTTTTTTGGAAGCTTGGCAACCCCTTTCAATGAAAATGATTCTCGTCAGTCTCTGCTTGGGGCTAATTCAATAGGACACAAACCATAGCGATAGAACTTGGAACTACATTATTGTGCCAAGTTTCAAAGAGCTAGCACACACCGTGTTTGATTTAGAGTTCCAAGTACATGTATCCATATCGGAGAAAACAGAGTGAAACCTAAACATGAAAACGGTTACTGCAAAGGAACGGTTTAACCTAGAAGAACGAAATTTGGTGAGCCAAGTGGGATTGGTGTACTGATCATTAAATGGTTGTATCATCAAGATTGGGTCAAAAATGTTTGCTGATATTTCCGTAAACTCGTAGTTTTTGGAAGCTTGGCAACCCCTTTCAATGAAAGTGATTCTCGTCAGTTTCTGCTTGGGGCTACTTCAATAGCACACAAACCATAGCTATAGAACATGGAACTACATTATTGTGCCAAGTTTCAAAGAGCTAGCACACACAGTGTTTGATTAGAGTTCCGAATACATGTATCCATATAGGAGAAAACAGAGTGAAACCTAAAAATGAAAACGGTTACTGCAAAGGAACGGTTTAACCTAGAAGAACGAAATTTGGTGAGCCAAGAGGGATTGGTGTATGATCATAAAAGGAAGTATCATCAAGATTGGGGAAAAAATTGTTTACTGAGATTTCAGGAAACTCCAAGTTTTTTGGAAGCATGGCAACCCCTTTCAATGAAAGGGATTCTCGTCAGTCTCTGCTTGGGGCTACTTCAATAGCACACAAACCATAGCGATAGAACTCGGAACTACCTATTGTGCCAAGTTTCAAAGAGCTAGCACACACCGTGTTTGATTTAGAGTTCCAAATACATATATCCATATAGGAGAAAACAGAGTGAAACCTAAACATGAAAACGGTTACTGCAAAGGATTGGTATAACCTAGAAGAACGAAGTTTGGTGAGCCAAGTGGGATTCCTGTACTGATCACTACCTGCACATATCATCAAGATTGAGTGAAAAAATGTTTGCTGAGATTTCCAGGAAACTCGTATTTTTTGGAAGCTTGGCAACCCCTTTCAATGAAAGTGATTCTCGTCAGTCTCTGCTTGGGGCTACTTCAATAGGGACACAAATCATAGCGATAGAACTTGGAACTAGATTATTGTGCCAAGTTTCAAAGAGCTAGCACACACCGTGTTTGATTTAGAGTTCCAACTACATGTATCCATATAGAGAAAACAGAGGTGAACCTAAGCATGAAAACGGTTACTGCAAAGGAACGGTTTAACCTAGAAGAACGAAATTTAGCGGGCCAAGTGGATTCCTGTACTGATCAGTACCTGCACATATCATCAAGATTGGGTGAAAAAATGTTTGCTGAGATTTCAGGAAATTCGTATTTTTTGGAAGCTTGGCATCCCCTTTCAATGAAAGTGATTCTCGTCAGTCTCTGCTTGGGGCTACTTCAATAGGACACAAACCATAGCGATAGAACTTGGAACTACATTATTGTGCCAAGTTCAAAGAGCTAGCAAAAACCGTGTTTGATTTAGAGTTCCAACTACATGTATCCTTATAGGAGAAAACAGAGTAAAACCTAAACATTAAAAACGGTTACTGCAAAGGAACGGTTTAACCTAGAAGAACGAAATTTGGTGAGCCAAGTGGGATTGGTGGTACTGATCATTAAATGGAAGTATCATCAAGATTGGGTGAAAAAATGTTTGCTGAGATTTCAGGAAACTCGTAGTTTTTGGAAACTTGGCAACCCCTTTCAATGAAAGGGATTCTCATCAGTCTCTGCTTTGGGCTACATCAATAGGCCACAAACAATAGCGATAGAACTTGGAACTACATTATTGTGCCAAGTTTCAAAGAGCTAGCACAAACCGTGTTTGATTTAGAGTTCCAACTACATGCATCCATTATAGAGAAAACAGAGTGAAACCTAAACATGAAAACGGTTACTGCAAAGGAACGTTTAACCTAGAAGAACGAAATTTAGTGAGCCAAGTGGGATTCGTGTACTGATCACTACCTGCAAGTATCATCAAGATTGGGTGAAAAAAATGTTTGCTGAGATTTCAGGAAACTCGTAGTTTTTTGGAAGCTTGGCAACCCCTTTCAATGAAAGGGATTCTCATCATTCTCTGCTTGGGGCTACTTCAATATGACACAAATCACAGCGATAGAACTTAGAACTACATTATTGTGCCAAGGTTTCAAAGAGCTAGCACACACCGTGTTTGATTTAGAGTTCCAACTACATGTATCCATATAGGAGAAAACACAGTGAAACCTAAGCATGAAAACGGTTACTGCAAATGACCGTTTGACCTAGAAGAAACGAATTTTGGTGAGCCAATTGGAATTGGTGTACTGATCATTAAATGGAAGTATCATCAAGATTGGGAGAAAAAATGTTTGCTGAGATTTCAGGAACCTCATAATTTTTGGAAGCTCTGCAACCCCTTTCAATGTATGTGATACTTCTCAGTCTCTGCTTGGGGATACTTCAATAGGACACAAACCATAGCAATAGAACTTGGAACTACATTATTGTGCCAAGTTTCATACAGCTAGCACACACCGTGTTTGATTTAGAGTTCCAAATACAAATATCTATATAGGAGAAAACACAGTGAAACCTAAACATGAAAACGGTTACTGCAAAGGATCGGTATAACTTAGAAGAACGAAATTTGGTGAGCCAAGTGGGATTGGTGTACTGATCATTAAATGGAAGTATCATCAAGATTCGGTAAAAAAATGTTTCCTGAAATTCAGGAAACTCGCAGTTTTTTGGATGCTTGGCAACCCCTTTCAATGAATGTGATTCTCGTCAGTCTCTGCTTGGGGCTACTTCAATAGGACACAAACCATAGCGATAGAACTTGGAACTACATTACTGTGCCAAGTTTCAAAGAGCTAGCACAAACCGTGTTTGATTTAGAATTCCAACTACATGCATCCATATAGGAGAAAACAGAGTGAAACCTAAACATGAAAACGGTTACTGCAAAGGAACGGTTTAACCTAGAAGAACGAAATTTAGTGAGCCAAGTGGATTCCTGTACTGATCAGTACCTGCACATATCATCAAGATTGGGTTTATAAAATGTTTGCTGAGATTTCAGGAAATTCGTATTTTTTGGAAGCTTGGCATCCCCTTTCAATGAAAGTGATTCTCGTCAGTCTCTCCTGGGGCTACTTCAATAGGACACAAACCATAGCGATAGATCTTGGAACTACATTATTGTGCCAAGTTTCAAAGAGCTAGCAAAAAGCGTGTTTGATTTAGAGTTCCAACTACATGTATCCTTATAGGAGAAAACAGAGTAAAACCTAAACATGAAAACGGTTACTGCAAAGGAACGGTTTAACCTAGAAGAACGAAATTTGGTGAGCCAAGTGGATTGGTGTACTGATCATTAAATGGAAGTATCATGGAAGATTGGGTGAAAAAATGTTTGCTGAGATTTTAGGAAACTCGTAGTTTTTTGGAAACTTGGCAACCCCTTTCAATGAAAGGGATTCTCATCAGTCTCTGCTTTGGGCTACATCAATAGGCCACAAACAATAGCTTAGAACTTGGAACTACATTTTTGTGCCAAGTTTCAAAGAGCTAGGCACAAACCGTGTTTGATTTTAGAGTTCCAAACTACATGCATCCATATAGGAGAAAACAGAGTGAAACCTAAACATGAAAACGGTTACTGCAAAGGAACGGTTTAACCTAGAAGAACGAAATTTAGTGAGCCAAGTGGGATTCGTGTACTGATCACTACCTGCAAGTATCATCAATATTTGGGTGAAAAAATGTTTGCTGAGATTTCAGGAAACTCTTAGTTTTTTGGAAGCTTGGCAACCCCTTTCAATGAAAGGGATTCTCATCATTCTCTGCTTGAGGCTACTTCAATATGACACAAATCACAGCAATAGAACTTAGAACTACGTTATTGTGCCAAGTTTCAAAGAGCTAGGCACACACCGTGTTTGATTTAGAGTTCCAACTACATGTATCCATATAGGAGGAAAACAGAGTGAAACCTAAACTTGAAAACGGTTACTGCAAAGGAACGTTTAACCTAGAAGAACGAAATTTGGTGAGCCAAGTGGGATTCGTGTACTGATCATTAAATGGAAGTATCATCAAGATTGGGTGAAAAATGTTTGCTGAGATTTCAGGAAACTCGTAGTTTTTTGGAAGCTTGGCAACCCCTTTCAATGAAAGGGATTCTCGTCAGACTCTGCTTGGGGCTACTTCAATAGCACACAAACCATAGCGATAGAACTTGGAACTGCATTATTGTGCCAAGTTTCAAAGAGCTAGCACACACCGTGTTTGATTTAGAGTTCCAACTACATGTGTCCATATAGGAGAAAACAGAGTGAAACCTAAACATGAAAACGGTTACTGCAAAGGAACGGTTTAACCTAGAAGAACGAAATATTGTGAGCAAATGGGATTGGTGTATGATCATTAAAAGGAAGTATCATCAAGATTGGGTGAAAAAATGCTTACTTAGATTTCAGGAAACTCCAAGTTTTTTGGAAGCTTGGCAAGCCATTTCAATGAAAGGGATTCTCGTCAGTCTCTGCTTGGGGCTACTTCAATAGCACACAAACCATAGCGATAGAACTCGGAACTACCTTATTTTGCGAAGTTTCAAAGAGCTAGCACACACCGTGTTTGAATTAGAGTTCCAACTACATGTATCCATATAGGAGAAAACAGAGTGAAACCTAAACATGAAAACGGTAACTGCAAATGAACGGTTTAACCTAGAAGAACGAAATTTGGTGAGCCCATTGGAATTGGTGTACTGATCATTAAATGGAAGTATCATCAAGATTGTGGTAAAAAATGTTTGCTGAGATTTCAGGAAACTCGTACTTTTTTGGAAGCTTGGCAACCCCTTTCAATGAATGTGATTCTTCTCAGTCTATGCTTGGCGATACTTCAATAGGACACAAACCATAGCAATAGATCTTGGAACTACATTATTGTGCCAAGTTTCATAGAGCTAGCACACACCGTGTTTGATTTAGAGTTCCAAATACATATATCCATATAGGAGAAAACAGAGTGAAACCTAAACATGAAAACGGTTACTGCAAAGGATCGGTATAACCTAGAAGAACGAAAATTTGATGAGCCAAGTGGGATTGGTGTACTGATCATTAAATGGAAGTATCATCAAGATTGGGTGAAAAAAATGTTTGCTGAGATTTCAGGAAACTCGTAGTTTTATGGAACCTTGGCAACCCCTTTCAATGAAAGGGATTCTCGTCAGTCTCTGCTTGGGGCTATATCATAGGACACAAAACAATAGCGATAGAACTTGGAACTACATTATTGTGCCAAGTTTCAAAGAGCTAGCACAAACCGTGTTTGATTTAGAGTTCCAACTACATGCATCCATATAGGAGAAAACAGAGTGAAACCTAAACATGAAAACGGTTTACTGCAAAGGAACTGTTTAACCTCGAAGAACGAAATTTAGTGAGCCAAGTTGGATTCGTGCACTGATCACTACCTGCACATATCATCAAGATTGGGTGAAAAAATGTTTGCTGAGATTTCAGGAAACTCGTAGTTTTATGGAAATTTGGCAACCCCTTTCAATGAAAGGTATTCTGGTCAGTCTCTGCTTGGGGCTACATCAATAGGACACAAACAATAGCGATAGAACTTGGAACTACATTATTGTGCCAAGTTTCAAAGAGCGAGCACAAACCATGTTTGATTTAGAGTTCCAACTACATGCATCCATATAGGAGAAAACAGAGTGAAACCTAAACATGAAAACGGTTACTGCAAAGGAACGGTTTTAACCTGGAAGAACGAAATTTAGTGAGCCAAGTGGGATTCGTGTACTGATCACTACCTGCAAGTATCATCAAGATTGGGTGAAAAAATGTTTGCTGAGATTTCCGGAAACTCTTAGTTTTTTGGAAGCTTGGCAACCCCTTTCAATGAAAGTGATTCTCGTCAGTCTCTGCTTGGGGATACTTCAATAGGACACAAACCATAGCGATACAACTTGGAACTACATTATTGTGCCACGTTTCAAAGAGCTAGCACACACCGTGTTTGATTTAGAGTTCCAAATACATGTATCCATATAGGAGAAAACAGAGTGAAACCTAAACATGAAAACGGATACTGCAAAGGAACGGTTTAACCTAGCAGAACGAAATTTGGTGAGCCAAGTGGGATTGGTATATTGATCATGAAAAGGAAGTATTATCAAGATTGGGTGAAAAAATGTTTGCTGAGATTTCAGGAAACTCGTAGATTTTTGGAAGCTTGGCAACCACTTTCAATGAAAGAGATTCTCGTCAGTCTCTGCTTGTGTCTACTTCAATAGGACACAAACCATAGCGATACAACTTGGAACTACATTATTGTGCCACGTTTCAAAGAGCTAGCACACACCGTGTTTGATTTACAGTTCCAACTGCATGTATCCATATAGGAGAAAACAGAGTGAAACCTAAACTTGAAGCTATTACTGCAAATGAACGGTTTAACCTAGCAGAACGAAATTTGGTGAGCCAAGTGGGATTGGTATACTGATCATTAAATGGAAGTATTATCAAGATTGGGTGAAAAATGTTTGCTGAGATTTTCAGGAAACTCGTAGTTTGTTGGAAGCTTGGCAACCCCTTTCAATGAAAGGTATTCAGGTCAGTCTCTGCTTGCGGCTACTTCAATAGGACACAAACCATAGCGATAGAACTTGGAACTACATTATTGTGCCAAGTTTCAAAGAGCTAGCACAAACCGTGTTTGATTTAGAGTTCCAACTACATGTATCCATATAGGGAAAAACAGAGTTAACCTAAACATGAAAACGGTTACTGCAAAGGAACGTTTAACCTAGAAGAACGAAATTATTGAATCAATTGAGATTCGTGTACTGATCACTACCTGCAAGTATCATCAACATTGGGTTAAAAAATGTTTGCTGAGATTTCAGGAAACTCGTAGTTTTTTGGAAGCTTGGCAAACCCTTTCGATGAAAGTTATTCTCGTCAGTCTCTGCTTGGGTCTACTTCAATAGCAGACAAACCATAGCGATAGAACTTGGAACTACATTATTGTGCCAAGTTTCAATGAGCTAGCACACACCGTGATTGATTTAGAGTTCCAAATACATGTATCCATATAGGAGAAAACAGAGTGAAACCTAAACATGAAAACGGTTACTGCAAAGGAACGGTTTAAACTAGCAGAACGAAATTAGTTGAGGCAAGTTTGATTGGTGTACTGATCAATAAATGGAAGTATTATCAAGACTGGGTGAAAAAATGTTTGCTGAGATTTCAGGGAAACTCGTAGTTTTTTGGAAGCTTGGTAACCCCTTTCAATGAAAGTAATTCTCGTCATTCTCTGCTTGGGGCTACTTCAATAGGACACAAACCATAGCGATAGAAACTTGGAACTACATTATTGTGCCAAGTTTCAAAGAGCTAGCACACACCGTGTTTGATTTAGAGTTCCGAATACATGTATCCATATAGGAGAAAACAGAGTGAATCCTAAACATGAAAAACGGTTACTGCAAAGGAACGGTTTAACATAGAAGAACGAAATTTGGTGAGCCAAGTGGGATTGGTGTATGATCATTAAAAGCAAGTATCATCAAGATTGGGTGAAATAATGTTTGCTGAGATTTCAGGAAACTCTTAGTTTTTTGGAAGCTTGGCAACCCTTTCAATGAAAGTGATTCTTGTAGGTCTCTGCTTGGGCTACTTCAATTGCACATAAACCATAGCGATAGAACTTGGAACTACAGTATTGTGCCAAGTTTCAAAGAGCTAGCACACACCGTGTTTGATTTAGAGTTCCAACTACATGTATCCATATAGGAGAAAACAGAGTGAAACCTAAACATAAAAACAGTTACTGCAAAGGAACGGTTTAACCTAGAAGAGTGAAATTTAGTGAGCCAAGTGGGATTCGTGTACTGATCACTACCTGCAAGTATCATCAAGATTGGGTGAAAAAATGTTTGCTGAGATTTCAGGAAACTCGTAGTTTTTTGGAAGCTTTGCAACCCGTTTCAATGAAAGGGATTCTCGTCATTCTCTGCTTGGGGCTACTTCAATAGGACACAAACCATAGCGAAAGAACTTGGAAAATACCTTATTGTGCCAAGTTCAAAGAGCTAGCACACACCGTGTTTGATTTAGAGTTCGGAATACATGTATCCTTATAGGAGAAAACAGAGGTGAAACCTAAACTTGAAAACGGTTACTGTAAAGGATCGGTATAACCTAGAAGAACGAAATTCGGTGAGCTAAGTGGGATTGGTGTACTGATCATTAAATGGAAGTATCATCAAGATTGGGTGAAAAAATGTTTGCTGAGATTTCAGGAAACTCGTAGTTTTTTGGAAGCTTGGCAACCCCTTTCAATACAAGTGATTCTCGTCAGTCTCTGCTTGGGGCTACTTCAATAGGATACAAACCATAGCGAAAGAACTTGGGAAATACATTATTGTGCCAAGTTTCAAAGAGCTAGCACACACCGTGTTTGATTTAGAGTTCCGAATACATGTATCCTTATAGGAGAAAACAGAGTGAAACCTAAAACTTGAAAACGGTTATTGTAAAGGATCAGTATAACCTAGAAGAACGAAATTCGGTGAGCCAAGTGGGATTGGGGTACTGATCATTAAATGGAAGTATCATCAAGATTGGGTGAAAAAATGTTTGCTGAGATTTCAGGAAACTCGTAGTTTTTTGGAAGCTTGGCAACCCCTTTCAATGAAAGTGATTCTCGTCAGTCTCTGCTTGGGGCTACTTCAATAGGGACACAAACCATAGCGATACAACTTGGAACTACATTATTGTGCCACGTTTCAAAGAGCTAGCACACACTGTGTTTGATTTAGAGTTCCAACTACATGTACCCATATAGTAGAAAACAGAGTGAAACCTAAACATGAAAACGGTTACTGCAAAGGAACGGTTTAACCTAGCAGAACGAAATTTGGTGAGCCAAGTGGGATTGGTATACTGATCATGAAAAACAAGGATTATAAAGATTGGGTGAAAAAATGTTTGCTGAGATTTCAGGAAACTCTTAGATATTGGAAGCTTGGCAACCACTTTCAATGAAAGGGATTCTCGTCATTCTCTGCTTGGGGTACATCAATAGGACACAAACCATAGCGATAGAACTTGGAACTACATTATTGTGCCAAGTTTCAAAGAGCTAGAACACACCGTGTTTGATTTACAGTTCCAACTACATGTATAAATATAGGAAAAAAACAGAGTGAACCTAAACATGAAAACGGTTACTGCAAAGGAACGGTTTAACCTAGAAGAACGAAATTTATTGAGTCAAGTGGATTCGTGCACTGATCACTACCTGCAAGTATCATCAACATTGGGTGAAAAAATGTTTGCTGAGATTTCAGGAAACTCGTAGATTTTGGAAGCTTGGCAAACCCTTTCAATGAAAGTGATTCTCGTCAGTCTCTGCTTGGGGCTACTTCAATAGCACACAAACCATAGCGATAGAACTTGGAACTACATTATTGTGCCAAGTTTCAAAGAGCTAGCACACACCGTGATTGATTTAGAGTTCCAAATACATGTATCCATATAGGAGAAAACAGAGTGAAACCTAAACATTAAATCGGTTACTGCAAAGGAACGGTTTAAACTAGCAGAACAAAATTTGGTGAGGCAAGTTTGATTGGTGTACTGATCAATAAATGGAAGTATTATCAAGATTGGGTGAAAAAATGTTTGCTGAGATTTCAGGAAACTCGTAGTTTTTTGGAAGCTTGGCAACCCTTTCAATGAAAGTGATTCTCGTCAGTCTCTGCTTGGGGCTACTTCAATAGGACACAAACCATAGCGAAAGAACTTGGAACTACAATTATTGTGCCAAGTTTCAAAGAGCTAGCACACACCGTTTTTGATTTAGAGTTTCCGAATACATGTATCCATATAGGAGAAAACAGAGTGAAACCTAAACATGAAAACGGTTACTGCAAAGGAACGGTTTAACCTAGAAGAATGAAATTTGGTGAGCCAAGTGGGATTGGTGTATGATCATTAAAAGCAAGTATCATCAAGATTGGGTGAAAAAAGGTTTGCTGAGATTTCAGGAAACTCGTAGATTTTTGGAAGCTTGGCAACCCCTTTCAATGAAAGTGATCTCGTCAGTCTCTGCTTGGGGCTACTTCAATTGCACATAAACCATAACGATAGAACTTGGAACTACAATATTGTGCCACGTTTCAAAGAGCTAGCACACACCGTGTTTGATTTAGAGTTCCAACTACATGTATCCATATAGGAGAAAACAGAGTGAAACCTAAACATGAAAACGGTTACTGCAAAGGAACGGTTTAACCTAGAAGAACGAAATTTTGTGAGCCAAGTGGGGATTGGTGTATGATCATTAAAAGGAAGTATCATCAATATTGGGTGAAAAAATGTTTGCTGAGATTTCTGGAAACTAGTACTTTTATGGAAGCTTGGCAAACCCTTTCAATGACAGTGATTCTCGTCAGTCTCTGCTTGGGGCTACTTCAATAGGACACAAACCATAGCGAAAGAACTTGGAACTACATTATTGTGCCAAGTTTCAAAGAGCTAGAACACACCGTGTTTGATTTACAGTTCCAACTACATGTATCCATATAGGAGAAAACAGAGTGAAACCTAAACTTGAAGCTATTACTGCAAATGAACGGTTTAACCTAGCAGAACGAAATTTGGTGAGCCAAGTGGGATTGGTATACTGATCATTAAATGGAAATATTATCAAGATTGTGTGAAAAAATGTTTGCTGAGATTTCAGGAAACTCGTAGTTTGTTGGAAGCTTGGCAACCCCTTTCAATGAAAGGATTCTGGTCAGTCTCTGCTTGCGGCTACTTCAATAGGACACAAACCATAGCGATAGAACTTGGAACTACATTATTGTGCCAAGTTTCAAAGAGCTAGCACACACCGTGTTTGATTTAGAGTTCCAACTACATGTATCCATATCTGAAAAAACAGAGTGAACCTAAACATGAAAAACGGTTACTGCAAAGGAACGGTTTAACCTAGAAGAACGAAATTTATTGAGTCAAGTGGGATTCGTGTACTGATCACTACCTGCAAGTATCATCAACATTGGTTGAAAAAATGTTTGCTGAGATTTCTGGAAACTCGTAGTTTTTGGAAGCTTGGCAAACCCTTTCAATGAAAGTGATTCTCGTCAGTCTCTGCTTGGGGCTACTTCAATAGCACACAAACCATAGCGATAGAACTTGGAACTACATTATCGTGCCAATTTTCAAAGAGCTAGCACACACCTTGATTGATTTAGAGTTCCAACTACATGTATCCATATAGGAGAAAACAGAGGGAAACCTAAACATGAAAAATGTACTGCAAATGAACGGTTTAAACTAGCAGAACGAAATTTGGTGAGGCAAGTTTGATTGGTGTACTGATCAATAAATGGAAGTATTATCAAGATTGGGTGAAAAAATGTTTGCTGAGATTTCAGGAAACTCGTAGTTTTTGGAAGGCTTGTTAACCCCTTTCAATGAAAGTGATTCTCGTCAGTCTCTGCTTGGGGCTACTTCAATAGGACACAAACCATAGCGATAGAACTTGGAACTACATTATTGTGCCAAGTTTCAAAGAGCTAGCACGCACCGTGTTTGATTTAGAGTTCCGAATACATGTATCCATATAGGAGAAAACAGAGTGAAACCTAAACATGAAAACGGTTACTGCAAAGGAACGGTTTAACATAGAAGAACGAAATTTGGTGAGCCAAGTGGGATTGGTGTATGATGATTAAAAGCAAGTATCATCAAGATTGGGTGAAAAAATGTTTGCTGAGATTTCAGGAAAATCGTAGTTTTTTGGAAGCTTGGCCACCCCTTTCAATGAAAGTGATTCTCGTCAGTCTCTGCTTGGGGCTACTTCAATTGCACATAAACCATAGCGATAGAACTTGGAACTACAGTATTGTGGCAAGTTCAAAGAGCTTGCACAAACCGTGTTTGATTTAGAGTTCCAACTACATGTATCCATATAGGAGAAAACAGAGTGAAACCTAAACATGAAAACGGTTACTGCAAAGAACTGTTTAACCTCGAAGAACGGAATTTGGTGAGCCCAAGTGGGATTGGTGTACTGATCATTAAATGGAAGTATCATGAAACTTGGGTGAAAAAATGTATGCTGAGATTTCCGGAAACTCTTAGTTTTTTGGAAGCTTGCAACCCCTTTCAATGAAAGTGATTCTCGTCAGTCTCTGCTTGGGGCTACTTCAATAGGACACAAACTATAGCGATACAACTTGGAACTACATTATTGTCCCACGTTTCAAAGAGCTAGCACACACCGTGTTTGATTTAGAGTTCCAACTACATGTATCCATATAGGAGAAAACAGAGTGATACCTAAACATGAAAACGGTTACTGCAAAGGGAACGGTTTAACCTAGCAGAACGATATTTGGTGAGCAAGTGGATTGGTATACTGATCATGAAAAGGAAGTATTATCAAGATTGGGTGAAAAATGTTTGCTGAGATTTCAGGAAACTCGTAGATTTTGGAAGCTTGGCAACCACTTTCAATGAAAGGGAATCTCGTCATTCTCTGCTTGGGGCTACTTCAATAGCACACAAACCATAGCGAAAGAACTTGGAACTACATTATTGTGCCAAGTTTCAAAGAGCTAGAACACATCGTGTTTGATTTACAGTTCCAACTACATGTATCCAATATAGGAGAAAACAGAGTGAAACCTAAACTTGAAGCTATTACTGCAAATGAACCGTTTAACCTAGCAGAACGAAATTTGGTGAGCCAAGTTGGGATTGGTATACTGATCATTAAATGGAAGTATTATCAAGATTGGGTGAAAAAATGTTTGCTGAGATTTCAGGAAACTCGTAGTTGTTGGAAGCTTGGCAACACCCTTTCAATGAAAGGGATTCTGGTCAGTCTCTGCTTGCGGCTACTTCAATAGGACACAAACCATAGCGATAGAACTTGGAACTACATTATTGTGCCAAGTTTCAAAGAGCTAGCACACACCGTGTTTGATTTAGAGTTCCAACTACATGTATCCATATAGGAAAAAACAGAGTGAACCTAAACATGAAAACGGTTACTGCAAAGGAACGGTTTAACCTAGAAGAACGAAATTTATTGAGTCATGTGTGATTTGTGTACTGATCACTACCTGCAAGTATCATCAACATTGGGTGAAAAAATGTTTGCTGAGATTTCAGGAAACTCGTAGTTTTTTGGAAGCTTGGCAAACCCTTTCAATGAAAGTGATTCTCGTCAGTCTCTGCTTGAGGCTACTTCACTAGCACACAGGCCATAGCGATAGTACTTTGAACTACATTATTGTGCCAAGTTTCAAAGAGCTAGCACAAACCGTGTTTGATTTAGAGCTCCAACTACATGTATCCATATAGGAGAAAACAGAGTGAAACCTAAACATGAAAACGGTTTCTGCAAAGGAACGGTTTAACCTAAAAGAATGAAATTGAGTGAGCCAAGTGGGATTCGTGTACTGATCACTACCTGCAAGTATCATCAAGATTGGGTGAAAAAATGTTTGCTGAGATTTTAGGAAACTCGTAGATTTTGGAAGCTTGGCAACCACTTTCAATGAAAGGGATTCTCGTCATTCTCTGCTTGGGGCTACTTCAATAGCACACAAACTATAGCGAAAGAACTTGGAACTACATTATTGTGCCAAGTTTCAAAGAGCTAGAACACACCGTGTTTGATTTACAGTTATAACTACATGTATCCATATAGGAGAAAACAGAGTGAAACCTAAACTTGAAGCTATTACTGCAAATGAACGGTTTAACCTAGCAGAACGAAATTTGGTGAGCCAAGTGGGATTGGTATACTGATCATTAAATGGAAGTATTATCAAGATTGGGAGAAAAAATGTTTGCTGAGATTTCAGGAAACTCGTGGTTTTTTGGAAGATTGGCAACCCCTTTCAATGAAAGGGATTCTGGTCAGTCTCTGCTTGCGGCTACTTCAATAGGACACAAACCATAGCGATAGAACTTGGAACTACATTATTGTGCCAAGGTTCAAAGAGCTAGCACACACCGTGTTTGATTTAGAGTTCCAACTACATGTATCCATATAGGAAAAAACAGAGTGAACCTAAACATGAAAACGGTTACTGCAAAGGAACGGTTTAACCTAGAAGAACGAAATTTATTGAGTCAAGTGGGATTCGTGTACTGATCACTACCTGCAAGTATCATCAACATTGGGTGAAAAAATGTTTGCTGAGATTTCAGGAAACTCGTAGTTTTTTGGAAGCTTGGCAAACCCTTTCAATGAAACTGATTCTCGTCAGTCTCTGCTTGGGGCTACTTCAATAGCACACAGGCCATAGCGAGAGTACTTGGAACTACATTATTGTGCCAAGTTTCAAAGAGCTAGCACAAACCGTGTTTGATTTAGAGCTCCAACTACATGTATCCATATAGGAGAAAACAGAGTGAAACCTAAACATGAAAACGGTTACTGCAAAGGAACGGTTTAACCTAGAAGAACGAAATTTGGTCAGCCAAGTGGGGCTGGTGTATGATCATTAAAAGGAAGTATAATCAAGATTGGGTGAAAAAATGCTTGCTGAGATTTCAGGAAATTCGTAGTTTTTTGGAAGCTTGGCAAACCCTTTCAATGAAAATGATTCTCGTCAGTCTCTGCTTGGGGCTACTTCAATAAGACACAAACCATAGCGATAGAACTTGGAACTACATTATTGTGCCAAGTTTCAAAGAGCTAGCACACACCGTGTTTGATTTAGAGTTCCGAATACATGTATCCATATAGGAGAAAACAGAGTGAAACCTAAACATGAAAACGGTTACTGTAAAGGAACGGTTTAACATAGAAGAACGAAATTTGGTGAGCCAAGTGGGATTGGTGTATGATCATTAAAAGGAAGTATCATCAAGATTGGGTGAAAAAATGTTTGCTGAGATTTCCGGAAACTCGTAGTTATTTGGAAGCTTGGCAACCCCTTTCAATGAAAGTGATTCTCGTCAGTCTCTGCTTGGGGCTACTTCAATAGGACACAAACCATAGCGATAGAACTTGGAACTACATTATTGTGTCCAGTTTCAAAGAGCTAGCACACACCGTGTTTGATTTAGAGTTCCAACTACATGTATCCATATAGGACAAAACAGAGTGAAACCTAAACATGAAAACGGTTACTGCAAAGGAACGGTTTAACCTAGAAGAACGAAATTTGGTGAGCCAAGTGGGATTGGTGTACTGATCATTAAATGGAAGTATCATGAAACTTGGGTGAAAAAATGTTTGCTGAGATTTCAGGAAACTCTTAGTTTTTTGGAAGCTTGGCAACCCCTTTCAATGAAAGTGATTCTCGTCAGTCTCTGCTTGGGGCTACTTCAATTGCACATAAACCATAGCGATAGAACTTGGAACTACAGTATTGTGCCAAGTTTCAAAGAGCTTGCACAAACCGTGTTTGATTTAGAGTTCCAACTACATGTATCCATATAGGAGAAAACACAGTGAAACCTAAACATGAAAACGGTTACTGCAAAGGAACGGTTTAACCTAGAAGAACGAAATTTAGTGAGCCAATTGGGATTCGTGTACTGATTACTACCTGCAAGTATCATCAAGATTGGGTGAAAAAAATGTTTGCTGAGATTTCCGGAAACTCGTAGTTTTTTGGAAGCTTGGCAACCCCTTTCAATGAAAGTGATTCTCGTCAGTCTCTGCTTGGGGCTACTTCAATAGGACACAAACCATAGCGATACAACTTGGAACTACATTATTGTGGCAAGTTTCAAAGAGCTAGCACACACCGTGTTTGATTTAGAGTTCCAACTACATGTATCCATATAGGAGAAAACAGAGTGAAACCTAAACTTGAAAACGGTTACTGCAAATGAGCGGTTTAACCAAGCAGAACGAAATTTGTTGAGCCAAGTGGGATTGGTATACTGATCATTAAATGGAAGTATTATCAAGATTGGGTGAAAAAATGTTTGCTGAGATTTCAGGAAACTCGTAGTTTTTTGGAAGCTTGGCAACCCCTTTCAATGAAAGGCATTCTCGACAGTCTCTGCTTGGGGCTACTTCAATAGGACACAAACCATAGCGATAGAACTTGGAACTACATTACTGTGCCAAGTTTCAAAGAGCTAGCACACACTGTATTTGATTTAGAGTTCGAACTACATGTATACATATAGGAGAAAACAGAGTGAAACCTAAACATGAAAACGGTTACTGCAAAGGAGCGGTATAAAATTGAAGAACGAAATTTGGTGAGCCAAGTGGGATTGGTGTACTGATCATTAAATGGAAGTATCATCAAGATTGGGTGAAAAAATGTTTGCTGAGATTTCAGGAAACTCGTAGTTTTTTGGAAGCTTGGCAACCCCTTTCAATGAAAGGCATTCTCGTCAGTCTCTGCTTGTGACTACATCAATAGGACACAAACAATAGCGATAGAACTTGGAACTACATTATTGTGCCAAGTTTCAAAGAGCTAGCACAAACCGTGTTTGATTTAGAGTACCAACTACATGTATCCATATAGGAGAAAACAGAGTGAAACCTAAAGATGAAAACGGTTACTGCAAAGGAACGGTTTAACCTAGAAGAACGAAATTTAATGAGCCAAGTGGGATTCGTGTACTGATCATTAAATGGAAGTATCATCAAGATTGGGTGAAAAAATGTTTGCTGAGATTTCAGGATACTCGGAGTTCTTTGGAAGCTTGGCAACCCCTTTCAATGCAAGTGATTCTCGTCAGTCTCTGCTTGGGGCTACTTCAATAGGACACAAACCATAGCGAAAGAACTTGGAACTATATTATTGTGCCAAGTTTCAAAGAGCTAGCACACACCGTGTTTGATTTAGAGTTCCAACTACATGTATCCATATAGGAGAAAACAGAGTGAAACCTAAACATGAAAAGGGTTACTGCAAAGAAACGGTTTCACCTAGAAGAACGAAATTTGGTGAGCCAAGTGGGATTGGTGTACAGTTCATTAAATGGAAGTATCATCAAGATTGGTTGAAAAAATGTTTGCTGAGATTTCAGGGAACTCATAGTTTTTTGGAAGCTTGGCAACCCATTTCAATGAAAGGGTTTCTCGTCAGTCTCTGCTTGGGGCTTCTTCAAGAGCACACAAACCATAGTGATATAACTTGGAACTACATTATTGTGTCAAGTTTCAAAGACCTAGCACACACCGTGTTTGATTTATAGTTCCAAATACATGTATCCATATAGAAGAAAACAGAGTGAAACCTAAACATGAAAATGGTTACTGCAAAGGAACGGTTTAACCTTGAAGAACGAAATTTAGTGAGCCAAGTGGGATTCGTGTACTGATCACTACCTGCAAGTATCATCAAGATCGGGTGAAAAAATGTTTGATGAGATTTCCGGAAACTCGTAGTTATTTGGAAGCTTGGCAACCCCTTTCAATACAAGTGATTCTCGTCAGTCCCTGCTTGGGGCTACTTCAATAGGAAACAAACCATAGCGATAGAACTAACTACATTATTGTGGCAAGTTTCAAAGAGCTAGCACAAACCGTGTTTGATTTAGTGTTCCAACTACATGTATCCATATAGGAGAAAACAGAGTGAAACCTAAACATGAAAACGGTTACTGAAAGGAACAGTTTAACCTAGAAGAACGAAATTTGGTGAGCCAAGTAGGATTGGTGTACTGATCATGAAATGGAAGTATCATCAAGATTGGGTGAAAAAATGTTTACTGAGATTTCAGGAAACTCGTAGTTTTTTGGAAGCTTGGCAACCCTTTTCAATGAAAGGGATTCTCGCCTGTCTCTGCTTGGGGCTACTTCAATAGGACACAAACCATAGTGAAAGAACTTGGAACTACATTATTGTGCCAAGTTTCAAAGAGCTAGCACAAACCGTGTTTGATTTAGAGTTCCAACTACATGTATCCATATAGGAGAAAACAGAGTGAAAACTAAAGATGAAAACGGTTACTGCAAAGGAACGGTTTAACCTAGAAGAACGAAATTTAGTGAGCCAAGTGGGATTCGTGTACTGATCATTAAATGGAAGTATCATCAAGATTGGGTTTGCTGAGATTTCAGGAAACTCGGAGTTTTTTGGAAGCTTGGCAACCCCTTTCAATGAAAGGGATTGTCGTCAGTCTCTGCTTGGGGCTACTTCAATAGGACACAAACCATAGCGATAGAACTTGGAACTACATTATTGTGCCAAGTTTCAAAGAGCTAGCACACACCGTGTTTGATTTAGAGTTCCGAATACATGTATCCATATAGGAGAAAACAGAGTGAAAACTAAACATGAAAACGGTAACTGCAATGAAACGGTTTAACCTAGAAGAACGAAATTTGGTGAGCCATGTGGGATTGGTGTACAGTTCATTAAATGGAAGTATCATCAAGATTGGGTGAAAAAATGTTTGCTGAGATTTCAGGGAACTCGTAGTTTTTTGGAAGCTTGGCAACCCCTTTCAATGAAAGGGTTTCTCGTCAGTCTCTGCTTGGGGCTTCTTCAAGAGCACACAAACCATAGCGATAGAACTTGGAACTACATTATTGTGCCAAGTTTCAAAGAGCTAGCAGAAACCGTGTTTTGATTTATAGTTCCAAATACATGTATCCATATAGAAGAAAACAGAGTGAAACCTAAACATGAAAATGGTTACTGCAAAGGAACGGTTTAACCTTGAAGAACGAAATTTAGTGAGCCAAGTGGTATTCGTGTCCTGATCACTACCTGCAAGTATCATCAAGTTCGGGTGAAAAAATGTTTGATGAGATTTCCGGAAACTCGTAGTTATTTGGAAGCTTGGCAACCCCTTTCAATACAAGTGATTCTCGTCAGTCCCTGCTTGGGGCTACTTCAATAGGACACAAAACCATAGCGATAGAACTTGGAACTACATTATTGTGGCAAGTTTCAAAGAGCTAGCACAAACCGTATTTGATTTAGTGTTCCAACTACATGTATCCATATAGGAGAAAACAGAGTGAAACCTAAACATGAAAACGGTTACTGAAAGGAACAGTTTAACCTAGAAGAACGAAATTTGGTGAGCCAAGTAGGATTGGTGTATTGATCATGAAATGGAAGTATCATCAAGATTGGGTGAAAAAATGTTTACTGAGATTTCAGGAAACTCGTAGTTTTTTGGAAGCTTGGCAACCCTTTTCAATGAAAGGGATTCTCGTCAGTCTCTGCTTGGGGCTACTTCAATAGCACACAAACCATAGCGATAGAACTTGGAACTACATTATTGTGCCAAGTTTCAAAGAGCTAGCACAAACCGTGTTTGATTTAGAGTTCCACCTACATGTATCCATATAGGAGAAAACTGAGTGAAAACTAAACATGAAAACGGTTACTGCAAAGGAACGGTTTAACCTAGAAGAACGAAATTTAATGAGCTAAGTGGGATTCGTGTACTGATCATTAAATGGAAGTATCATCAAGATTGGGTGAAAAAATGTTTGCTGAGATTTCAGGATACTCGGAGTTCTTTGGAAGCTTGGCAACCCCTTTCCATGCAAGTGATTCTCGTCAGTCTCTGCTTGGGGCTACTTCAATAGGACACAAACCATAGCGAAAGAACTTGGAACTATATTATTGTGCCAAGTTTCAAAGAGCTAGCACACACCGTGTTTGATTTAGAGTTCCAACTACATGTATCCATATAGGAGAAAACAGAGTGAAACCTAAACATGAAAACGGTTACTGCAAAGAAACGGTTTCACCTAGAAGAACGAAATTTGGTGAGCCAAGTGGGATTGGTGTACAGTTAATTAAATGGAAGTATCATCAAGATTGGGTGAAAAAATATTTGCTGAGATTTCAGGGAACTCATAGTTTTTTGGAAGCTTGGCAACCCCTTTCAATGAAAGGGTTTCTCGTCAGTCTCTGCTTGGGGCTTCTTCAAGAGCACACAAACCATAGTGATATAACTTGGAACTACATTATTGTGTCAAGTTTCAAAGACCTAGCACACACCGTGTTTGATTTATAGTTCCAAATACATGTATCCATATAGAAGAAAACAGAGTGAAACATAAACATGAAAATGGTTACTGCAAAGGAACGGTTTAACCTTGAAGAACGAAATTTAGTGAGCCAAGTGGGATTCGTGTACTGATCCCTACCCGCAAGTATCGTCAAGATCGGGTGAAAAAATGTTTGATGAGATTTCCGGAAACTCGTAGTTATTTGGAAGCTTGGCAACCCCTTTCAATACAAGTGATTCTCATCAGTCCCTGCTTGGGGCTACTTCAATAGGACACAAACCATAGCGATAGAACTTGGAACTACATTATTGTGCCAAGTTTCAAAGAGCTAGCACAAACCGTGTTTGATTTAGTGTTCCAACTACATGTATCCATATAGGAGAAAACAGAGGGAAACCTAAACATGAAAACGATTACTGAAAGGAACAGTTTAACCTAGAAGAATGAAATTTGGTGAGGCAAGTGGGATTGGTGTACTGATCATTAAATGAAGTATCATCAAGATTGGGTCAAAAAATGTTTGCTGAGATTTCCGGAACTCGTAGTTTTTTGGAAGCTTGGCAACCCTTTTCAATGAAAGGGATTCTCGCGTGTCTCTGCTTGGGGCTACTTCAATAGGACACAAACCATAGCGATAGAACGTGGAAGTACATTATTGTGCCAAGTTTCAAAGAGCTAGCACACATCGTGTTTGATTTACAGTTCCAACTACATGTATCCATATAGGAGAAAACAGAGTGAAACCTAAACATGAAAACGGTTACTGCAAAGGAACGGTTTAACCTAGAAGAACGAAATTTGGTGAGCCAAGTGGGATTGGTGTACTGATCATTAGAAGGAAGTATCATCAAGATTGGGTGAAAAATGTTTTCTGAGATTTCAGGGAACTCATAGTTTTTTGGAAGCTTGGCAACCCCTTTCAATGCAAGTGATTCTCGTCAGTCTCTGCTTGGGGCTACTTCAATAGGACACAAACCATAGCGAAAGAACTTGGAACTACATTATTGTGCCAAGTTTCAAAGAGCTAGCACACACCGTGTTTGATTTAGAGTTCCAACTACATGTATCCATATAGGAGAAAACAGAGTGAAACCTAAACATGAAAACGGTTACTGCAAAGAAACGGTTTCACCTAGAAGAACGAAATTTGGTGAGCCAAGTGGGATTGGTGTACAGTTCATTAAATGGAAGTATCATCAAGATTGGGTGAAAAAATGTTTGCTGAGATTTCAGGGAACTCGTAGTTTTTTGGAAGCTTGGCAACCCCTTTCAATGAAAGGGTTTCTCGTCAGTCTCTGCTTGGGGCTTCTTCAAGAGCACACAAACCATAGCGATAGAACTTGAACTACATTATTGTGCCACGTTTCAAAGAGCTAGCACAAACCGTGTTTTGATTTATAGTTCCAAATACATGTATCCATATAGAAGAAAACAGAGTGAAACCTAAACATGAAAATGGTTACTGCAAAGGAACGGTTTAACCTTGAAGAACGAAATTTAGTGCGCCAAGTGGGATTCGTGTACTGATCACTACCTGCAAGTATCATCAAGATCGGGTGAAAAAATGTTTGATGAGATTTCCGCAAACTCGTAGTTATTTGGAAGCTTGGCAACCCCTTTCAATACAAGTGATTCTCATCAGTCCCTGTTTGGGGCTACTTCAATAGGACACAAACCATAGCGATAGAACTTGGAACTACATTATTGTGCCAAGTTTCAAAGAGCTAGCACATACCGTGTTTGATTTAGTGTTCCAACTACATGTATCCATATAGGAGAAAACAGAGTGAAACCTAAACATGAAAACGGTTACTGAAAGGAACAGTTTAACCAAGAAGAACGAAATTTGGTGAGCCAAGTGGGATTGGGGTACTGATCATGAAATGGAAGTATCATCAAGATTGGGTGAAAAAATGTTTACTGAGATTTCAGGAAACTCGTAGTTTTTTTGGAAGCTTGGCAACCCTTTTCAATGAAAGGGATTCTCGCCTGTCTCTGCTTGGGGCTACTTCAATAGGACACAAACCATAGCGATAGAACGTGGAACTACATTATTGTGCCAAGTTTCAAAGAGCTAGCACACACCGTGTTTGATTTAGAGTTCCAACTACATGTATCCATATAGGAGAAAACAGAGTGAAACCTAAACATGAAAACGGTTACTGCAAAGGAACGGTTTAACCTAGAAGAACGAAATTTGGTGAGCCAAGTGGGATTGGTGTACTGATCATTAAAAGGAAGTATCATCAAGATTGGGTGAAAAAATGTTTTCTGAGATTTCAGGGAACTCATAGTATTTTGGAAGCTTGGCAACCCCTTTCAATGCAAGTGATTCTCGTCAGTCTCTGCTTGGGGCTACTTCAGTAGGACACAAACCATAGCGATAGAACTTGGAACTACATTATTGTGCCAAGTTTCAAAGAGCTAGCACACACCGTGTTTGATTTAGAGTTCCAACTACATGTATCCATATAGGAGAAAACAGAGTGAAACCTAAATATGAAAACGGTTACTGCAAAGAAACGGTTTCACCTAGAAGAACGAAATTTGGTGAGCCAAGTGGGATTGGTGTACAGTTCATTAAATGGAAGTATCATCAAGATTGGGTGAAAAAATGTTTGCTGAGATTTCAGGGAACTCGTAGTTTTTTGGAAGCTTTGCAACCCCTTTCAATGAAAGGGTTTCTCGTCAGTCTCTGCTTGGGGCTTCTTCAAGAGCACACAAACCATAGCGATAGAACTTGGAGCTACATTATTGTGCCAAGTTTCAAAGAGCTAGCACAAACCGTGTTTGATTTAGAGTTCCCACTACATGTATCCATATAGGAGAAAACAGAGTGAAACCTAAACATGAAAACGGTTACTGCAAAGGAACGGTTTAACCTAGAAGAACGAAATTTGGTGAGCCATGTGGGATTCGTGTACTGATCACCACCTGCAAGTATCATCAAGATTGGGTGAAAAAATGTTTGCTGAGATTTCAGGGAACTCGTAGTTTTTTGTGAGCTTGGCAACCCCTTTCAATGAAAGGGATTCTACTCAGTCTCTGCCTGGGGCTACTTCAATAGGACACAAACCATAGTGAAAGAACTTGGAACTACATTATTGTGCCAAGTTTCAAAGAGCTAGCACAAACCGTGTTTGATTTATAGTTCCAAATACATGTATCCATATAGAAGAAAACAGAGTGAAACCTAAACATGAAAATGGTTACTGCAAAGGAACGGTTTAACCTTGAAGAACGAAATTTAGTGAGCCAAGTGGGATTCGTGTACTGATCACTACCTGCAAGTATCATCAAGATCGGGTGAAAAAATGTTTGATGAGATTTCCGGAAACTCGTAGTTATTTGGAAGCTTGGCAACCCCTTTCAATACAAGTGATTCTCGTCAGTCCCTGCTTGGGGCTACTTCAATAGGAAACAAACCATAGCGATAGAACTTGGAACTACATTATTGTGGCAAGTTTCAAAGAGCTAGCACAAACCGTGTTTGATTTAGTGTTCCAACTATATGTATCCATATAGGAGAAAACAGAGTGAAACCTAAACATGAAAACGGTTACTGAAAGGAACAGTTTAACCTAGAAGAACGAAATTTGGTGAGCCAAGTAGGATTGGTGTACTGATCATGAAATTTAAGTATCATCAAGATTGGGTGAAAAAATGTTTACTGAGATTTCAGGAAACTCGTAGTTTTTTGGAAGCTTGGCAACCCTTTTCAATGAAAGGGATTCTCGCCTGTCTCTGCTTGGGGCTACTTCAATAGGACACAAACCATAGTGAAAGAACTTGGAACTACATTATTGTGCCAAGTTTCAAAGAGCTAGCACAAACCGTGTTTGATTTAGAGTTCCAACTACATGTATCCATATAGGAGAAAACAGAGTGAAAACTAAACATGAAAACGGTTACTGCAAAGGAACGGTTTAACCTAGAAGAACGAAATTTGGTGAGCCAAGTGGGATTGGTGTACTGATCATTAAAAGGAAGTATCATCAAGATTGGGTGAAAAATGTGTTCTGAGATTTCAGGAAACTCGTAGTTTTTTGGAAGCTTGGCAACCCCTTTCAATGAAAGTGATTCTCGTCAGTCTCTGCTTGGGGCTACTTCAATAGGACACAAACCATAGCGAAAGAACTTGGAACTACATTATTGTGCCAAGTTTCAAAGAGCTAGCACACACCGTGTTTGATTTAGAGTTCCAACTACATGTATCCATATAGGAGAAAACAGAGTGAAAACCTAAACATGAAAACGGTTACTGCAAAGAAACGGTTTAACCTAGAAGAACGAAATTTGGTGAGCCAAGTGGGATTGGTGTACAGTTCATTAAATGGAAGTATCATCAAGATTGGGTGAAAAAATGTTTGCTGAGATTTCAGGGAACTCGTCGTTTTTTGTGAGCTTGGCAACCCCTTTCAATGAAAGTGATTCTAATCAGTCTCTGCTTGGGGCTACTTCAATAGGACACAAACCATAGTGATAGAACTTGGAACTACATTATTGTGCCAAGTTTCAAAGACCTAGCACACACCGTGTTTGATTTATAGTTCCAAATACATGTATCCATATAGAAGAAAACAGAGTGAAACCTAAACATGAAAATGGTTACTGCAAAGGAACGGTTTAACCTTGAAGAACGAAATTTAGTGAGCCAAGTGGGATTCCTGTACTGATCCCTACCTGCAAGTATCATCAAGATCGGGTGAAAAAATGTTTGATGAGATTTCCGGAAACTCGTAGTTATTTGGAAGCTTGGCAACCCCTTTCAATACAAGTGATTCTCATCAGTCCCTGCTTGGGGCTACTTCAATAGGACACAAACCATAGCGATAGAACTTGGAACTACATTATTGTGGCAAGTTTCAAAGAGCTAGCACAAACCGTGTTTGATTTAGTATTCCAACTACATGTATCTATATAGGAGAAAACAGAGGGAAACCTAAACATGAAAACGGTTACTGAAAGGAACAGTTTAACCTAGAAGAACGAAATTTGGTGAGCCAAGTGGGATTGGTGTACTGATCATGAAATGGAAGTATCATCAAGATTGGGTGAAAAAAATGTTTACTGAGATTTCAGGAAACTCGTAGTTTTTTGGAAGCTTGGCAACCCTTTTCAATGAAAGGGATTCTCGCCTGTTTCTGCTTGGGGCTACTTCAATAGGACACAAACCATAGCGATAGAACGTGGAAGTACATTATTGTGCCAAGTTTCAAAGAGCTAGCACACACCGTGTTTGATTTAGAGTTCCAACTACATGTATCCATATAGGAGAAAACAGAGTGAAACCTAAACATGAAAACGGTTACTGCAAAGAAACAGTTTCACCTAGAAGAACGAAATTTGGTGAGCCAAGTGGGATTGGTGTACAGTTCATTAAATGGAAGTATCATCAAGATTGGGTGAAAAAATGTTTGCTGAGATTTCAGGGAACTCGTAGTTTTTTGGAAGCTTGGCAACCCTTTCAATGAAAGGGTTTCTCGTCAGTCTCTGCTTGGGGCTTCTTCAAGAGCACACAAACCATAGCGATAGAACTTGGAACTACATTATTGTGCCAAGTTTCAAAGAGCTAGCACAAACCGTGTTTGATTTAGTGTTCCAACTACATGTATCCATTTAGGAGAAAACAGAGTGAAACCTAAACATGAAAACGGTTACTGCAAAGAACGGTTTAACCTAGAAGAACGAAATTTGGTGAGCCTAGTGGGATTCGTGTACTGATCACTACCTGCAAGTATCATCAAGATTGGGTGAAAAAATGTTTGCTGAGATTTCAGGGAACTCGTAGTTTTTTGTGAGCTTGGCAACCCCTTTCAATGAAAGTGATTCTCGTCAGTCTCTGCTTGGGGCTACTTCAATAGGACACAAACCATAGTGATAGAACTTGGAACTACATTATTGTGCCAAGTTTCAAAGACCTAGCACACACAGTGTTTGATTTATAGTTCCAAATACATGTATCCATATAGAAGAAAACCGAGTGAAACCTAAACATGAAAATGGTTACTGCAAAGGAACGGTTTAACCTTGAAGAACGAAATTTAGTGAGCCAAGTGGGATTCGAATACTGATCACTACCTGCAAGTATCATCAAGATCGGGTGAAAAAATGTTTGATGAGATTTCCGGAAACTCGTAGTTTTTTGGAAGCTTGGCAACCCCTTTCAATGCAAGTGATTCTCCTCAGTCTCTGCTTGGGGCTACTTCAATAGGACACAAACCATAGCGAAAGAACTTGGAACTACATTATTGTGCCAAGTTTCAAAGAGCTAGCACACACCGTGTTTGATTTAGAGTTCCAACTACATGTATCCATATAGGAGAAAACAGAGTGAAACCTAAACATGAAAACGGTTGCTGCAAAGAAACGGTTTCACCTAGAAGAACGAAATTTGGTGAGCCAAGTGGGATTGGTGTACAGTTCATTAAATGGAAGTATCATCAAGATTGGGTGAAAAAATGTTTGCTGAGATTTCAGGGAACTCGTAGTTTTTTGTGAGCTTGGCAACCCCTTTCAATGAAAGGGATTCTACTCAGTCTCTGCCTGGGGCTACTTCAATAGGACACAAACCATAGTGAAAGAACTTGGAACTACATTATTGTGCCAAGTTTCAAAGAGCTAGCACACACCGTGTTTGATTTAGAGTTCCGAATACATGTATCCATATAGGAGAAAACAGAGTGAAACCTAAACATGAAAACGGTTACTGCAAAGGAACGGTTTAACCTAGAAGAACGAAATTTGGTGAGCCAAGTGGGATTGGTGTACTGATCATTAAAAGGAAGTATCATCAAGATTGGGTGAAAAATGTTTTCTGAGATTTCAGAAAACTCGTAGTTTTTTGGAAGCTTGGCAACCCCTTTCAATGCAAGTGATTCTCGTCAGTCTCTGCTTGGGGCTACTTCAATAGGACACAAACCATAGCGAAAGAACTTGGAACTACATTATTGTGCCAAGTTTCAAAGAGCTAGCACACACCGTGTTTGATTTAGAGTTCCAACTACATGTATCCATATAGGAGAAAACAGAGTGAAACCTAAACATGAAAACGGTTACTGCAAAGGAACGGTTTAACCTAGAAGAACGAAATTTGGTGAGCCAAGTGGGATTATGTACAGTTCATTAAATGGAAGTATCATCAAGATTGGGTGAAAAAATGTTTGCTGAGATTTCAGGGAACTCGTCGTTTTTTGTGAGCTTGGCAACCCCTTTCAATGAAAGTGATTCTAATCAGTCTCTGCTTGGGGCTACTTCAATAGGACACAAACCATAGTGATAGAACTTGGAACTACATTATTGTGCCAAGTTTCAAAGACCTAGCACACACCGTGTTTGATTTATAGTTCCAAATACATGTATCCATATAGAAGAAAACAGAGTGAAACCTAAACATGAAAATGGTTACTGCAAAGGAACGGTTTAACCTTGAAGAACGAAATTTAGTGAGCCAAGTGGGATTCCTGTACTGATCCCTACCTGCAAGTATCATCAAGATCGGGTGAAAAAATGTTTGATGAGATTTCCGGAAACTCGTAGTTATTTGGAAGCTTGGCAACCCCTTTCAATGAAAGTGATTCTCGTCAGTCCCTGCTTGGGGCTACTTCAATAGGACACAAACCATAGTGATAGAACTTGGAACTACATTATTGTGCCAAGTTTCAAAGAGCTAGCACAAACCGTGTTTGATTTAGAGTTCCAACTACATGTATCCATATATGAGAAAAGAGAGTGAAAACTAAACATGAAAACGGTTACTGCAAAGGAACGGTTTAACCTAGAAGAACGAAATTTAGTGAGCCAAGTGGGATTCGTGTACTGATCATTAAATGGAAGTATCATCAAGATTGGGTGAAAAAATGTTTGCTGAGATTTCAGGAAACTCGGAGTTTTTTGGAAGCTTGGCAACCCCTTTTAATGAAAGGGATTCTCGTCAGTCTCTGCTTGGGGCTACTTCAATAGGACACAAACCATAGCGATAGAACTTGGACTACATTATTGTGCCAAGTTTCAAAGAGCTAGCACACACCGTGTTTGATTTAGAGTTCCAACTACATGTATCCATATAGGAGAAAACAGAGTGAAACCTAAACATGAAAACGGTTACTGCAAAGGAACGGTTTAACCTAGAAGAACGAAATTTGGTGAGCCAAGTGGGATTGGTGTACTGATCATTAAAAGGAAGTATCATCAAGATTGGGTGAAAAATGTTTTCTGAGATTTCAGGAAACTCGTAGTTTTGTGGAAGCTTGGCAACCCCTTTCAATGCAAGTGATTCTCGTCAGTCTCTGCTTGGGGCTACTTCAATAGGACACAAACCATAGCGAAAGAACTTGGAACTACATTATTGTGCCAAGTTTCAAAGAGCTAGCACACACCGTGTTTGATTTAGAGTTCCAACTACATGTATCCATATAGGAGAAAACACAGTGAAACCTAAACATGAAAACGGTTACTGCAAAGAAACGGTTTAACCTAGAAGAACGAAATTTGGTGAGCCAAGTGCGATTGGTGTACAGTTCATTAAATGGAAGTATCATCAAGATTGGTTGAAAAAATGTTTGCTGAGATTTCAGGGAACTCATAGTTTTTTGGAAGCTTGGCAACCCCTTTCAATGAAAGGGTTTCTCGTCAGTCTCTGCTTGGGGCTTCTTCAAGAGCACACAAACCATACCGATAGAACTTGGAACTACATTATTGTGCCAAGTTTCAAAGACCTAGCACAAACCGTGTTTGATTTAGAGTTCCCACTACATGTATCCATATAGGAGAAAACAGAGTGAAACCTAAACATGAAAACGGTTACTGCAAAGGAACGGTTTAACCTAGAAGAACGAAATTTGGTGAGCCAAGTGGGATTCGTGTACTGATCACTACCTGCAAGTATCATCAAGATTGGGTGAAAAAATGTTTGCTGAGATTTCAGGGAACTCGTCGTTTTTTGTAAGCTTGGCAACCCCTTTCAATGAAAGTGATTCTCCTCAGTCTCTGCTTGGGGCTACTTCAATAGGACACAAACCATAGTGATAGAACTTGGAACTACATTATTGTGCCAAGTTTCAAAGACCTAGCACACACCGTGTTTGATTTATAGTTCCAAATACATGTATCCATATAGAAGAAAACAGAGTGAAACCTAAACATGAAAATGGTTACTGCAAAGGAACGGTTTAACCTTGAAGAACGAAATTTAGTGAGCCAAGTGGGATTCCTGTACTGATCCCTACCTGCAAGTATCATCAAGATCGGGTGAAAAAATGTTTGATGAGATTTCCGGAAACTCGTAGTTATTTGGAAGCTTGGCAACCCCTTTCAATACAAGTGATTCTCATCAGTCCCTGCTTGGGGCTACTTCAATAGGACACAAACCATAGCGATAGAACTTGGAACTACATTATTGTGGCAAGTTTCAAAGAGCTAGCACAAACCGTGTTTGATTTAGAATTCCAACTACATGTATCCATATAGGAGAAAACAGAGGGAAACCTAAACATGAAAACGGTTGCTGAAAGGAACAGTTTAACCTAGAAGAACGAAATTTGGTGAGCCAAGTGGGATTGGTGTACTGATCATGAAATGGAAGTATCATCAAGATTGGGTGAAAAAATGTTTACTGAGATTTCAGGAAACTCGTAGTTTTTTGGAAGCTTGGCAACCCTTTTCAATGAAAGGGATTCTCGCCTGTCTCTGCTTGAGGCTACTTCAATAGGACACAAACCATAGCGTTAGAACGTGGAACTACATTATTGTGCCAAGTTTCAAAGAGCTAGCACACACCGTGTTTGATTTAGAGTTCCAACTACATTAATCCATTTGGAGAAAACAGAGTGAAACCTAAACATGAAAACGGTTACTGCAAAGGAACGGTTTAACCTAGAAGAACGAAATTTGGTGAGCCAAGTGGGATTGGTGTACTGATCATTAAAAGGAAGTATCATCAAGATTGGGTGAAAAAATGTTTTCTGAGATTTCAGGGAACTCGTAGTTTTTTGGAAGCTTGGCAACCTCTTTCAATGCAAGTGATTCTCGTCAGTCTCTGCTTGGGGCTACTTCAATAGTACAAAAACCATAGCGAAAGAACTTGGAACTACATTATTGTGCCAAGTTTCAAAGAGCTAGCACACACCGTGTTTGATTTAGAGTTCCAACTACATGTATCCATATAGGAGAAAACAGAGTGAAACCTAAACATGAAAACGGTTACTGCAAAGAAACAGTTTCACCTAGAAGAACGAAATTTGGTGAGCCAAGTGGGATTGGTGTACAGTTCATTAAATGGAAGTATCATCAAGATTGGGTGAAAAAATGTTTGCTGAGATTTCAGGGAACTCGTAGTTTTTTGGAAGCTTGGCAACCCCTTTCAATGAAAGGGTTTCTCGTCAGTCTCTGCTTGGGGCTTCTTCAAGAGCACACAAACCATAGCGATAGAACTTGGAGCTACATTATTGTGCCAAGTTTCAAAGAGCTAGCACAAACCGTGTTTGATTTAGAGTTCCAACTACATGTATCCATATAGGAGAAAAGAGAGTGAAAACTAAACATGAAAACGGTTACTGCAAAGGAACGGTTTAACCTAGAAGAACGAAATTTAGTGAGCCAAGTGGGATTCGTGTACTGATCATTAAATGGAAGTATCATCAAGATTGGGTGAAAAAATGTTTGCTGAGATTTCAGGAAACTCGGAGTTTTTTGGAAGCTTGGCAACCCCTTTCAATGAAAGGGATTCTCGTCAGTCTCTGCTTGGGGCTACTTCAATAGGACACAAACCATAGCGATAGAACTTGGACTACATTATTGTGCCAAGTTTCAAAGAGCTAGCACACACCGTGTTTGATTTAGAGTTCCAACTACATGTATCCATATAGGAGAAAACAGAGTGAAACCTAAACATGAAAACGGTTACTGCAAAGGAACGGTTTAACCTAGAAGAACGAAATTTGGTGAGCCAAGTGGGATTGGTGTACTGATCATTAAAAGGAAGTATCATCAAGATTGGGTGAAAAATGTTTTCTGAGATTTCAGGAAACTCGTAGTTTTGTGGAAGCTTGGCAACCCCTTTCAATGCAAGTGATTCTCGTCAGTCTCTGCTTGGGGCTACTTCAATAGGACACAAACCATAGCGAAAGAACTTGGAACTACATTATTGTGCCAAGTTTCAAAGAGCTAGCACACACCGTGTTTGATTTAGAGTTCCAACTACATGTATCCATATAGGAGAAAACACAGTGAAACCTAAACATGAAAACGGTTACTGCAAAGAAACGGTTTAACCTAGAAGAACGAAATTTGGTGAGCCAAGTGCGATTGGTGTACAGTTCATTAAATGGAAGTATCATCAAGATTGGTTGAAAAAATGTTTGCTGAGATTTCAGGGAACTCATAGTTTTTTGGAAGCTTGGCAACCCCTTTCAATGAAAGGGTTTCTCGTCAGTCTCTGCTTGGGGCTTCTTCAAGAGCACACAAACCATACCGATAGAACTTGGAACTACATTATTGTGCCAAGTTTCAAAGACCTAGCACAAACCGTGTTTGATTTAGAGTTCCCACTACATGTATCCATATAGGAGAAAACAGAGTGAAACCTAAACATGAAAACGGTTACTGCAAAGGAACGGTTTAACCTAGAAGAACGAAATTTGGTGAGCCAAGTGGGATTCGTGTACTGATCACTACCTGCAAGTATCATCAAGATTGGGTGAAAAAATGTTTGATGAGATTTCCGGAAACTCGTAGTTATTTGGAAGCCTGGCAACCCCTTTCAATACAAGTGATTCTCATCAGTCCCTGCTTGGGGCTACTTCAATAGGACACAAACCATAGCGATAGAACTTGGAACTACATTATTGTGGCAAGTTTCAAAGAGCTAGCACAAACCGTGTTTGATTTAGAATTCCAACTACATGTATCCATATAGGAGAAAACAGAGGGAAACCTAAACATGAAAACGGTTACTGAAAGGAACAGTTTAACCTAGAAGAACGAAATTTGGTGAGCCAAGTGGGATTGGTGTACTGATCATGAAATGGAAGTATCATCAAGATTGGGTGAAAAAATGTTTACTGAGATTTCAGGAAACTCGTAGTTTTTTGGAAGCTTGGCAACCCTTTTCAATGAAAGGGATTCTCGCCTGTCTCTGCTTGAGGCTACTTCAATAGGACACAAACCATAGCGATAGAACGTGGAACTACATTATTGTGCCAAGTTTCAAAGAGCTAGCACACACCGTGTTTGATTTAGAGTTCCAACTACATTAATCCATTTGGAGAAAACAGAGTGAAACCTAAACATGAAAACGGTTACTGCAAAGGAACGGTTTAACCTAGAAGAACGAAATTTGGTGAGCCAAGTGGGATTGGTGTACTGATCATTAAAAGGAAGTATCATCAAGATTGGGTGAAAAAATGTTTTCTGAGATTTCAGGGAACTCGTAGTTTTTTGGAAGCTTGGCAACCTCTTTCAATGCAAGTGATTCTCGTCAGTCTCTGCTTGGGGCTACTTCAATAGTACAAAAACCATAGCGAAAGAACTTGGAACTACATTATTGTGCCAAGTTTCAAAGAGCTAGCACACACCGTGTTTGATTTAGAGTTCCAACTACATGTATCCATATAGGAGAAAACAGAGTGAAACCTAAACATGAAAACGGTTACTGCAAAGAAACAGTTTCACCTAGAAGAACGAAATTTGGTGAGCCAAGTGGGATTGGTGTACAGTTCATTAAATGGAAGTATCATCAAGATTGGGTGAAAAAATGTTTGCTGAGATTTCAGGGAACTCGTAGTTTTTTGGAAGCTTGGCAACCCCTTTCAATGAAAGGGTTTCTCGTCAGTCTCTGCTTGGGGCTTCTTCAAGAGCACACAAACCATAGCGATAGAACTTGGAGCTACATTATTGTGCCAAGTTTCAAAGAGCTAGCACAAACCGTGTTTGATTTAGAGTTCCAACTACATGTATCCATATAGGAGAAAAGAGAGTGAAAACTAAACATGAAAACGGTTACTGCAAAGGAACGGTTTAACCTAGAAGAACGAAATTTAGTGAGCCAAGTGGGATTCGTGTACTGATCATTAAATGGAAGTATCATCAAGATTGGGTGAAAAAATGTTTGCTGAGATTTCAGGAAACTCGGAGTTTTTTGGAAGCTTGGCAACCCCTTTCAATGAAAGGGATTCTCGTCAGTCTCTGCTTGGGGCTACTTCAATAGGACACAAACCATAGCGATAGAACTTGGACTACATTATTGTGCCAAGTTTCAAAGAGCTAGCACACACCGTGTTTGATTTAGAGTTCCAACTACATGTATCCATATAGGAGAAAACAGAGTGAAACCTAAACATGAAAACGGTTACTGCAAAGGAACGGTTTAACCTAGAAGAACGAAATTTGGTGAGCCAAGTGGGATTGGTGTACTGATCATTAAAAGGAAGTATCATCAAGATTGGGTGAAAAATGTTTTCTGAGATTTCAGGAAACTCGTAGTTTTGTGGAAGCTTGGCAACCCCTTTCAATGCAAGTGATTCTCGTCAGTCTCTGCTTGGGGCTACTTCAATAGGACACAAACCATAGCGAAAGAACTTGGAACTACATTATTGTGCCAAGTTTCAAAGAGCTAGCACACACCGTGTTTGATTTAGAGTTCCAACTACATGTATCCATATAGGAGAAAACAGAGTGAAACCTAAACATGAAAACGGTTACTGCAAAGAAACGGTTTAACCTAGAAGAACGAAATTTGGTGAGCCAAGTGCGATTGGTGTACAGTTCATTAAATGGAAGTATCATCAAGATTGGTTGAAAAAATGTTTGCTGAGATTTCAGGGAACTCATAGTTTTTTGGAAGCTTGGCAACCCCTTTCAATGAAAGGGTTTCTCGTCAGTCTCTGCTTGGGGCTTCTTCAAGAGCACACAAACCATACCGATAGAACTTGGAACTACATTATTGTGCCAAGTTTCAAAGACCTAGCACAAACCGTGTTTGATTTAGAGTTCCCACTACATGTATCCATATAGGAGAAAACAGAGTGAAACCTAAACATGAAAACGGTTACTGCAAAGGAACGGTTTAACCTAGAAGAACGAAATTTGGTGAGCCAAGTGGGATTCGTGTACTGATCACTACCTGCAAGTATCATCAAGATTGGGTGAAAAAATGTTTGCTGAGATTTCAGGGAACTCGTCGTTTTTTGTAAGCTTGGCAACCCCTTTCAATGAAAGTGATTCTCCTCAGTCTCTGCTTGGGGCTACTTCAATAGGACACAAACCATAGTGATAGAACTTGGAACTACATTATTGTGCCAAGTTTCAAAGAGCTAGCACACACCGTGTTTGATTTATAGTTCCAAATACATGTATCCATATAGAAGAAAACAGAGTGAAACCTAAACATGAAAATGGTTACTGCAAAGGAACGGTTTAACCTTGAAGAACGAAATTTAGTGAGCCAAGTGGGATTCCTGTACTGATCCCTACCTGCAAGTATCATCAAGATCGGGTGAAAAAATGTTTGATGAGATTTCCGGAAACTCGTAGTTATTTGGAAGCTTGGCAACCCCTTTCAATACAAGTGATTCTCATCAGTCCCTGCTTGGGGCTACTTCAATAGGACACAAACCATAGCGATAGAACTTGGAACTACATTATTGTGGCAAGTTTCAAAGAGCTAGCACAAACCGTGTTTGATTTAGAATTCCAACTACATGTATCCATATAGGAGAAAACAGAGGGAAACCTAAACATGAAAACGGTTACTGAAAGGAACAGTTTAACCTAGAAGAACGAAATTTGGTGAGCCAAGTGGGATTGGTGTACTGATCATGAAATGGAAGTATCATCAAGATTGGGTGAAAAAATGTTTACTGAGATTTCAGGAAACTCGTAGTTTTTTGGAAGCTTGGCAACCCTTTTCAATGAAAGGGATTCTCGCCTGTCTCTGCTTGAGGCTACTTCAATAGGACACAAACCATAGCGATAGAACGTGGAACTACATTATTGTGCCAAGTTTCAAAGAGCTAGCACACACCGTGTTTGATTTAGAGTTCCAACTACATTAATCCATTTGGAGAAAACAGAGTGAAACCTAAACATGAAAACGGTTACTGCAAAGGAACGGTTTAACCTAGAAGAACGAAATTTGGTGAGCCAAGTGGGATTGGTGTACTGATCATTAAAAGGAAGTATCATCAAGATTGGGTGAAAAAATGTTTTCTGAGATTTCAGGGAACTCGTAGTTTTTTGGAAGCTTGGCAACCTCTTTCAATGCAAGTGATTCTCGTCAGTCTCTGCTTGGGGCTACTTCAATAGTACAAAAACCATAGCGAAAGAACTTGGAACTACATTATTGTGCTAAGTTTCAAAGAGCTAGCACACACCGTGTTTGATTTAGAGTTCCAACTACATGTATCCATATAGGAGAAAACAGAGTGAAACCTAAACATGAAAACGGTTACTGCAAAGAAACAGTTTCACCTAGAAGAACGAAATTTGGTGAGCCAAGTGGGATTGGTGTACAGTTCATTAAATGGAAGTATCATCAAGATTGGGTGAAAAAATGTTTGCTGAGATTTCAGGGAACTCGTAGTTTTTTGGAAGCTTGGCAACCCCTTTCAATGAAAGGGTTTCTCGTCAGTCTCTGCTTGTGGCTTCTTCAAGAGCACACAAACCATAGCGATAGAACTTGGAGCTACATTATTGTGCCAAGTTTCAAAGAGCTAGCACAAACCGTGTTTGATTTAGAGTTCCAACTACATGCATCCATATAGGAGAAAACAGAGTGAAACCTAAACATGAAAACGGTTACTGCAAAGGAACGGTTTAACCTAGAAGAACGAAATTTGGTGAGCCTAGTGGGATTCGTGTACTGATCACTACCTGCAAGTATCATCAAGATTGGGTGAAAAAATGTTTGCTGAGATTTCAGGGAACTCGTAGTTTTTTGTGAGCTTGGCAACCCCTTTCAATGAAAGAGATTCTCGTCAGTCTCTGCTTGGGGCTACTTCAATAGGACACAAACCATAGTGAAAGAACTTGGAACTACATTATTGTGCCAAGTTTCAAAGAGCTAGCACAAACCGTGTTTGATTTATAGTTCCAAATACATGTATCCATATAGAAGAAAACAGAGTGAAACCTAAACATGAAAATGGTTACTGCAAAGGAACGGTTTAACCTTGAAGAACGAAATTTAGTGAGCCAAGTGGGATTCGTGTACTGATCCCTACCTGCAAGTATCATCAAGATCGGGTGAAAAAATGTTTGATGAGATTTCCGGAAACTCGTAGTTATTTGGAAGCTTGGCAACCCCTTTCAATACAAGTGATTCTCATCAGTCCCTGCTTGGGGCTACTTCAATAGGACACAAACCATAGTGATAGAACTTGGAACTACATTATTGTGGCAAGTTTCAAAGAGCTAGCACAAACCGTGTTTGATTTAGTGTTCCAACTACATGTATCCATATAGGAGAAAACAGAGGGAAACCTAAACATGAAAACGGTTACTGAAAGGAACAGGTTAACCTAGAAGAACGAAATTTGGTGAGCCAAGTGGGATTGGTGTACTGATCATGAAATGGAAGTATCATCAAGATTGGGTGAAAAAATGTTTACTGAGATTTCAGGAAACTCGTAGTTTTTTGGAAGCTTGGCAACCCTTTTCAATGAAAGGGATTCTCGCCTGTCTCTGCTTGGGGCTACTTCAATAGGACACAAACCATAGCGATAGAACGTGGAACTACATTATTGTGCCAAGTTTCAAAGAGCTAGCACACACCGTGTTTGATTTAGAGTTCCAACTACATGTATCCATTTGGAGAAAACAGAGTGAAACCTAAACATGAAAACGGTTACTGCAAAGGAACGGTTTAACCTAGAAGAATGAAATTTAGTGGGCCAAGTGGGATTCCTGTACTGATCAGTACCTGCACATATCATCAAGATTGGTTGAAAAAATGTTTGCTGAGATTTCAGGAAATTCGTATTTTTTGGAAGCTTGGCATCCCCTTTCAATGAAAGTGATTCTCGTCAGTCTCTGCTTGGGGCTACTTCAATAGGACACAAACCATAGTGATAGAACTTGGAACTACATTATTGTGCCAAGTTTCAGAGACCTAGCACACACCGTGTTTGATTTATAGTTCCAAATACATGTATCCATATAGAAGAAAACAGAGTGAAACCTAAACATGAAAATGGTTACTGCAAAGGAACGGTTTAACCTAGAAGAACGAAATTTAGTGAGCCAAGTGGGATTCGAATACTGATCACTACCTGCAAGTATCATCAAGATCGGGTGAAAAAATGTTTGATGAGATTTCCGGAAACTCGTAGTTATTTGGAAGCTTTGCAACCCCTTTCAATACAAGTGATTCTCGTCAGTCCCTGCTTGGGGCTACTTCAATAGGACACAAACCATAGCGATAGAACTTGGAACTACATTATTGTGGCAAGTTTCAAAGAGCTAGCACAAACCGTGTTTGATTTAGTGTTCCAACTACATGTATCCATATAGGAGAAAACAGAGTGAAACCTAAACATGAAAACGGTTACTGAAAGGAACAGTTTAACCTAGAAGAACGAAATTTGGTGAGCCAAGTGGGATTGGTGTACTGATCATGAAATGGAAGTATCATCAAGATTGGGTGAAAAAATGTTTACTGAGATTTCAGGAAACTCGTAGTTTTTTGGAAGCTTGGCAACCCTTTTCAATGAAAGGGATTCTCGTCTGTCTCTGCTTGGGGCTACTTCAGTAGGACACAAACCATAGTGAAAGAACTTGGAACTACAATATTGTGCCAAGTTTCAAAGAGCTAGCACACACCGTGTTTGATTTAGAGTTCCAACTACATGTATCCATATAGGAGAAAACAGAGTGAAACCTAAACATGAAAACGGTTACTGCAAAGGAACGGTTTAACCTAGAAGAACGAAATTTGGTGAGCCATGTCGGATTGGTGTACTGATCATTAAAAGGAAGTATCATCAAGATTGGGTGAAAAAATTTTTTCTGAGATTTCAGGGAACTCGTAGTTTTTTGGAAGCTTGGCAACCCCTTTTAATGCAAGTGATTCTCCTCAGTCTCTGCTTGGGGCTACTTCAACAGGACACAAACCACAGCGAAAGAACTTGGAACTACATTATTGTGCCAAGTTTCAAAGAGCTAGCACAAACCGTGTTTGATTTAGAGTTCCAACTACATGCATCCATATAGGAGAAAACAGAGTGAAACCTAAACATGAAAACGGTTACTGCAAAGGAACGGTTTAACCTAGAAGAACGAAATATGGTGAGCCTAGTGGGATTCGTGTACTGATCACTACCTGCAAGTATCATCAAGATTGGGTGAAAAAATGTTTGCTGAGATTTCAGGGAACTCGTAGTTTTTTGTGAGCTTGGCAACCCCTTTCAATGAAAGGGATTCTACTCAGTCTCTGCTTGGGGCTACTTCAATAGGACACAAACCATAGTGAAAGAACTTGGAACTACATTATTGTGCCAAGTTTCAAAGAGCTAGCACAAACCGTGTTTGATTTATAGTTCCAAATACATGTATCCATATAGAAGAAAACAGAGTGAAACCTAAACATGAAAATGGTTACTGCAATGGAACGGTTTAACCTTGAAGAACGAAATTTAGTGAGCCAAGTGGGATTCGTGTACTGATCACTACCTGCAAGTATCATCAAGATCGGGTGAAAAATGTTTGATGAGATTTCCGGAAACTCGTAGTTATTTGGAAGCTTGGCATCCCCTTTTAATACAAGTGATTCTCGTCAGTCCCTGCTTGGGGCTACTTCAATAGGACACAAACCATAGTGAAAGAACTTGGAACTACATTATTTTGCCAAGTTTCAAAGAGCTAGCACAAACCGTGTTTGATTTAGAGTTCCAACTACATGTATCCATATAGGAGAAAACAGAGTGAAAACTAAACATGAAAACGGTTACTGCAAAGGAACGGTTTAACGTAGAAGAACGAAATTTAGTGAGCCAAGTGGGATTCGTGTACTGATCATGAAATGGAAGTATCATCCAGATTGGGTGAAAAATGTTTTCTGAGATTTCAGGAAACTCGTAGTTTTGTGGAAGCTTGGCAACCCCTTTCAATGCAAGTGATTCTCGTCAGTCTCTGCTTGGGGCTACTTCAATAGGACACAAACCATAGCGAAAGAACTTGGAACTACATTATTGTGCCAAGTTTCAAAGAGCTAGCACACACCGTGTTTGATTTAGAGTTCCAACTACATGTATCCATATAGGAGAAAACACAGTGAAACCTAAACATGAAAACGGTTACTGCAAAGAAACGGTTTAACCTAGAAGAACGAAATTTGGTGAGAAAAGTGGGATTGGTGTACAGTTCATTAAATGGAAGTATCATCAAGATTGGGTGAAAAAATGTTTGCTGAGATTTCAGGGAACTCATAGTTTTTTGGAAGCTTGGCAACCCCTTTCAATGAAAGGGTTTCTCGTCAGTCTCTGCTTGGGGCTTCTTCAAGAGCACACAAACCATACCGATAGAACTTGGAACTACATTATTGTGCCAAGTTTCAAAGAGCTAGCACAAACCGTGTTTGATTTAGAGTTCCCACTACATGTATCCATATAGGAGAAAACAGAGTGAAACCTAAACATGAAAACGGTTACTGCAAAGGAACGGTTTAACCTAGAAGAACGAAATTTGGTGAGCCAAGTGGGATTGGTGTACTGATCATTAAATGGAAGTATCATCAAGATTGGGTGAAAAAATGTTTGCTGAGATTTCAGGGAACTCGTTCGTTTTTTGTAAGCTTGGCAACCCCTTTCAATGAAAGTGATTCTCCTCAGTCTCTGCTTGGGGCTACTTCAATAGGACACAAACCATAGTGATAGAACTTGGAACTACATTATTGTGCCAAGTTTCAAAGACCTAGCACACACCGTGTTTGATTTATAGTTCCAAATACATGTACCATATAGAAGAAAACAGAGTGAAACCTTAACATGGAAATGGTTACTGCAAAGGAACGGTTTAACCTTGAAGAACGAAATTTAGTGAGCCAAGTGGGATTCGTGTACTGATCCCTACCTGCAAGTATCATCAAGATCGGTTGAAAAAATGTTTGATGAGATTTCCGGAAACTCGTAGTTATTTGGAAGCTTGGCAACCCCTTTCAATACAAGTGATTCTCATCAGTCCCTGCTTGGGGCTACTTCAATAGGACACAAACCATAGCGATAGAACTTGGAACTACATTATTGTGGCAAGTTTCAAAGAGCTAGCACAAACCGTGTTTGATTTAGTGTTCCAACTACATGTATCCATATAGGAGAAAACAGAGGGAAACCTAAACATGAAAACGGTTACTGAAAGGAACAGGTTAACCTAGAAGAACGAAATTTGGTGAGCCAAGTGGGATTGGTGTACTGATCATGAAATGGAAGTATCATCAAGATTGGGTGAAAAAATGTTTACTGAGATTTCAGGAAACTCGTAGTTTTTTGGAAGCTTGGCAACCCTTTTCAATGAAAGGGATTCTCGCCTGTCTCTGCTTGGGGCTACTTCAATAGGACACAAACCATAGCGATAGAACGTGGAACTACATTATTGTGCCAAGTTTCAAAGAGCTAGCACACACCGTGTTTGATTTAGAGTTCCAACTACATGTATCCATTTGGAGAAAACAGAGTGAAACCTAAACATGAAAACGGTTACTGCAAAGGAACGGTTTAACCTAGAAGAATGAAATTTAGTGGGCCAAGTGGGATTCCTGTACTGATCAGTACCTGCACATATCATCAAGATTGGGTGAAAAAATGTTTGCTGAGATTTCAGGAAATTCGTATTTTTTGGAAGCTTGGCATCCCCTTTCAATGAAAGTGATTCTCGTCAGTCTCTGCTTGGGGCTACTTCAATAGGACACAAACCATAGTGATAGAACTTGGAACTACATTATTGTGCCATGTTTCAGAGACCTAGCCCACACCGTGTTTGATTTATAGTTCCAAATACATGTATCCATATAGACGAAAACAGAGTGAAACCTAAACATGAAAATGGTTACTGCAAAGGAACGGCTTAACCTAGAAGAACGAATTTAGTGAGCCAAGTGGGATTCGTGTACTGATCACTACCTGCAAGTATCATCAAGATTGGGTGAAAAAATGTTTGCTGGGATTTCCGGAAACTCGTAGTTATTTGGAAGCTTGGCAACCCCTTTCTATACAAGTGATTCTCGTCAGTCCCTGCTTGGGGCAACTTCAATAGGACACAAACCATATTGATAGAACTTGGAACTACATTATTGTGCCAAGTTTCAAAGAGCTAGCACAAACCGTGTTTGATTTAGTGTTCCAACTACATGTATCCATATAGGAGAAAACAGAGTGAAACCTAAACATGAAAACGGTTACTGAAAGGAACGGTTTAACCTAGAAGAACGAAATTTGGTGAGCCAAGTGGGATTGTTGTACTGATCATGAAATGGAAGTATCATCAAGATTGGGTGAAAAAATGTTTGCTGAGATTTCAGGAAACTCGTAGTTTTTTAGAAGCTTGGCAACCCTTTTCAATGAAGGGGATTCTCTTCAGTCTCTGCTTGGGGCTACTTCAATAGGACACAAACCATAGTGAAAGAACTTGGATCTACATTATTGTGCCAAGTTTCAAATTTAGCACATACCGTGTTTGATTGAGAGTTCCAAGAACATGTATCCATATAGGATAAAACAGAGTGAAACCTAAACATGAAAACGGTTACTGCAATGGAACGGTTTAACCTAGAAGAACTAAATTTGGTGAACCAAGTGGGAATGCTGTACTGATCATGAAATGGAAGTATCATCAAGATTGGTTGAAAAAATATTTGCTGAGATTTCCGGAAACTCGTAGTTATTTGGAAGATGGCAACCCCTTTCAATGAAAGGGATTCTCGTCAGTCTCTACTTGGGGATTCTTCAAGAACACACAAACCATAGCGATAGAACTTGGAAATACATTATTATGCCAAGTTTCAAAGAGCTAGCACATGCCGTGTTTGATTTAGAATTCCTACTACATGTATCCATATTGGAGAAAACAGAGTGAAACCTAAACATGAAAACGGTTACTGCAAAGGAACGGTTTAACCTAGAAGAACGCAATTTAGTGAGCCCAGTGGGATTCTTCTACTGATTACTACCTGCAAGTATCATCAAAATTGTTTGAAAAAATATTTGCTGAGATTTCCGGAAACTCGTAGTTTTTTGGAAGCTTGGCAACCCCTTTCAATGAAAGTGATTCTCGTCAGTCTCTGCTTGGGGCTACTTCAATAGGACACAAACCATAGCGATTGAACTTGGAACTACATTATTGTGCCAAGTTTCAAAGAGCTAGCACACATCCTGTTTGATTTAGAGTTCCAACTACGTGTATCCATATAGGAGAAAACAGAGTGAAACCTAAACATGAAAATGGTTACTGAAAGGAACGGCTTCACCTAGAAGAACGAAATTTGGTGAGCCAAGTGGGATTGGTGTACTGATCATTAAATGGAAGTATCATCAAGATTGGGTGAAAAAAGATTTGCTGAGATTTCCGGAAACTCGTAGTTATTTGGAAGCTTGGCAACCCCTTTCAATACAAGTGATTCTCGTATGTCCCTGCCTGGGGCTACTTCAATAGGACACAAACCATAGCGATAGAACTTGGAACTACATTATTGTGCCAAGTTTCAAAGAGCTAGCACACACCGTGTTTGATTTAGTGTTCCAACTACATGTATCCATATAGGAGAAAACAGAGTGAAACCTAAACATGAAAACGGTTACTGAAAGGAACGGTTTAACCAAGAAGAACGAAATTTGGTGAGCCAAGTGGGATTGGTGTACTGATCATGAAATGGAATTATCATCAAGATTGGGTGAAAAAAATGTTTGCTGAGATTTCAGGAAACTCGTAGTTTTTTAGAAGCTTGGCAACCCTTTTCAATGAAAGTGATTCTCGTCAGTCTCTGCTTGGGGCTACCTCAATAGGACACAAACCATAGTGAAAGAACTTGGAACTACATTATTGTGCCAAGTTTCAAAGAGCTAGCACAAACCGTGTTTGATTTAGTGTTCCAACTACATGTATCCATATAGGAGAAAACAGAGTGAAACCTAAACATGAAAACGGTTACTGCAAATAATCGGTATAACCTAGAAGAACTAAATTTGGTGAGCCTAGTGGGATTGCTGTACTGATCATGAAATTCAAGTATCATCAAGATTGGGTGAAAAATGTTTTCTGAGATTTCCGCAAACTCGTAGTTATTTGGAAGCTTGGAAACCCCTTTCAATGAATGGGATTCTCGTCAGTCTCTACTTGGGGATTCTTCAAGAACACACAAACCATAGCGATAGAACTTGGACCTACATTATTGTGCCAAGTTTCAAAGAGCTAGCACAAACCGTGTTTGATTTAGAGTTCCTAATACATGTATCCATATTGGAGAAAACAAAGTGAAACCTAAACATGAAAACGGTACTGCAAAGGAACGGTTTAACCTAGAAGAACGAAATTTGGTGAGCCAAGTGGGATTCTTGTACTGATTACTACCTGCAACTATCATCAAAATTGTTCGAAAAAATGTTTGCTGAGATTTCCGGAAACTCGTAGTTTTTTGGAAGATTGGCAACCATTTTCAATGAAAGTGATTCTCGTCAGTCTCTTCTTGGGGCTACTTCAATAGGACACAAACCATAACGATTGAACTTGGAACTACATTATTGTGCCAAGTTTCAAAGAGCTAGCACACATCCTGTTTGATTTAGAGTTCCAACTACATGTATCCATATAGGATAAAAGAGAGTGAAACCTAAACATGAAAACGGTTACTGAAAGGAACGGTTTAACCAAGAAGAACGAAATTTGGTGAGCCAAGTGGGATTGGTGTACAGATCATTAAATGGAAGTATCATCAAGATTGGTTGAAAATATATTTGCTGACATTTCAGGTAACTCGTAGTTTTTTGGAAGCTTGGCAACCCCTTTCAATGAAAGGGTTTCTCGTCAGTCTCTGCTTGGGGCTTCTTCAAGAGCACACAAACCATAGCGATAGAACTTGAAACTACATTATTGTGCCAAGTTTCAAAGAGCTAGCACAAACCGTGTTTGATTTAGAGTTTCAACTACATGTATCCATATAGGAGAAAACAGAGTGAAACCTAAACATGAAAACGGTTACTGAAAGGAACGGTTTAACCTAGAAGAACTAAATTTGGTGAGCCAAGTGGGATTGCTGTACTGATCATGAAATGGAAGTATCATCAAGATTGGGTGAAAAAATGTTTGCTGAGATTTCCTGAAAATCGTAGTTATTTGGAAGATTGGCAACCCCTTTCAATGAAAGGGATTTTCGTCAGTCTCTACTTGGGGATTCTTCAAGAACGCACAAACCATAGTGATAGAACTTGGAACTACATTATTGTGCCAAGTTTCAAAGTGCTAGCACAAACCGTGTTTGATTTAGAGTTCCTACTACATGTATCCATATTGGAGAAAACAGAGTGAAACCTAAACATGAAAACGGTTACTGCAAAGGAACGGTTTAACCTAGAAGAACGCAATTTAGTGAGCCAAGTGGGATTCTTGTACTGATTACTACCTGCAACTATCATCAAAATTGTTTGAAAAAATGTTTGCTGAGATTTCCGGAAACTCGTAGTTTTTTGGAAGCTTGGCAACCCCTTTCAATGAAAGTGATTCTCGTCAGTCTCTGCTTGGGGCTACTTCAATAGGACACAAACCATAGCGATTGAACTTGGAACTACATTATTGTGTCAAGTCAAAGAGATAGCACACACCGTGTTTGATTTAGAGTTCCATCTACATGTATCCATATAGGAGAAAACAGAGTGAAACCTAAACATGAAAACGGTTACTGCAAAAGAAAGGTTTAACCTAGAAGAACGAAATTTAGTGAGCCAAGTGGGATTCGTGTACTGATCACGACCTGCAAGTATCATCAAGATTGGGTGAAAAAATGTTTGCTGAGATTTCCGGAAACTCGTAGTTATTTGGAAGCTTGGCAACCCCGTTCAATGAAAGTGATTCTCGTCAGTCTCTCCTTGAGGCTACTTCAAGAGCACACAAACCATAGAGATAGAACTTGGAACTACATTATTGTGGCAAGTTTCAAAGAGCTAGCACACACCGTGTTTGATTTAGAGTTCCAACTACATGTATCCATATAGGAGAAAACAGAGTGAAACCTAAACATGAAAATGGTTACTGCAAAGGAACGGTTTAACCTAGAAGAACGAATTTTGTTGAGCCAAGTGGGATTGGTGTACAGATCATTAAATGGAAGTATCAACAAGATTGGGTGAAAAAATGTTTTCTGAGATTTCAGGGAACTCGTAGTTTTTTGGAAGTTTGTCAACCCCTTTCAATGAAAGGGATTTTCGTCAGTCTCTGCTTGGGGATACTTCAATATGACACAAACCATAGCGATAGATCTTGGAACTGCATTATTTTGCCAAGTTTCAAAAAGCTAGCACACACTGTGTTTGATTTAGAGTTCCTACTACATGTATCCACATTGGAGAAAACAGAGTGAAACCTAAACATGAAAATGGTTACTGCAAAGGATCGGTTTAACCTAGAAGAACGCTATGTAGTGAGCCAAGTGGGATTCTTGTACTGATTACTACCTGCAAGTATCATCAAAATTGTTTGAAAAAATGTTTGCTGAGATTTCCGGAAACTCGAAGTTTTTTGGAAGCTTTGCAACCATTTTCAATGAAAGATATTCTCGTCAGTTTCTTCTTGGGGTTACTTCAATAGGACACAAACCATAGCGATTGAACTTGGAACTACATTATTGTGGCAAGTTTCAAAGAGCTAGCACACATCCTGTTTGATTTAGAGTTCCAACTACATGTATCCATATAGAAGAAAACAGAGTGAAACCTAAACATGAAAATGGTTACTGAAAGGAAAGTTTTAACCTAGAAGAACGAATTTTGGTGAGCCAAGTGGGATTCGTGTACTGATCATTACCTGCAAGATTCATCAAGATTGGGTGAAAAAAGGTTTGCTGAGATTTCAGGAAACTCGTAGTTTTTGGGAAGCTTGGCAACCCCTTTCAATGAAAGTGATTCTCGTCAGTCTCTCCTTGGGGCTACTTCAATAGGACACAAACCATAGCGATAGAACTTGGAACTACATTATTGTGCCAAGTTTCAAAGAGCTACTACACACCGGGTTTGATTTAGTGTTCCAAGAACATGTATCCATATAGGAGAAAACAGATTGAAACCTAAACATGAAAACGGTTACTTCAAAGGAACGGTTTAACATAGAAGAACGAAATTTGGTGAGCCAAGTGGGATTGGTGTACTGATCATGAAATGGAAGTATCATCAAGATTGGGTGAAAAAATGTTTGCTGAGATTTCAGGAAACTCGTAGTTTTTTGGAAGCTTGGCAACCCCTTTCAATGAAAGGGATTCTCGTCAGTCTCTGTTGAGGCTACTTCAATAGGACACAAACCATAGAGATAGAACTTGGAACTACATTATTGTCCCAAGTTTCAAAGAGCTAGCACACACCGTGTTTGATTTAGAGTTCCAAGAACATGTATCCATATAGGAGAAAACAGAGTGAAACCTAAACATGAAAACGGTTACTGCAAAGGAACGGTTTAACATAGGAGAACGAAATTTGGTGAGCCAAGTGGGATTCGTGTACTGATCACTACATGCAAGTATCATCAAGATTGGGTGAAAAAATGTTTGCTGAGATTTCCGGAAACTCGTAGTTATTTAGAAGCTTGGCAACCCCTTTCAATACAAGTGATTCTCATCAGTCCCTGCTTGGGGCTACTTCAATAGGACACAAAACATAGCGATAGAACTTGGAACTACATGATTGTCCCAAGTTTCAAAGAGCTACAACACACCGTGTTTGATTTAGAGTTCCAAGAACATTTATCCATATAGGAGAAAACAGAGTGAAACCTAAACATGAAAATGGTTACTTCAAAGGAACGGTTTAACCTAGAAGAACCAAATTTAGTGAGCCAAGTGGGATTCGTGTACTGATCACTACCTGCAAGTATCATCAAGATTGGGTGAAAAAATGTTTGCTGAGATTTCAGAAAACTCGTACTTTTTTGGAAGCTTGGCAACCCCTTTCAATGAAAGGGATTCTCGTCAGTCTCTGCTTGGGGCTACTTCAATAGCACACAAACCATAGCGATAGAACTTGGAAATACATTATTGTGCCACGTTTCAAAGAGCTAGCACAAACCGGGTTTGATTTAGAGTTCCAACTACATGTATCAATATAGGAGAAAACACAGTGAAACCTAAACATGAAAACGGTTACTGCAAAGGAACGGTTTAACCTAGAAGAAAGAAATTTATTGAGCCAAGTGAGATTGGTGTAGTGATCATTAAATGGAAGTATCATCAAGATTGGGTGAAAAAATGTTTGCTGAGATTTCAGGAAACTCCTAGTTTTTTGGAAGCTTGGCAACCCCTTTCAAGGAAAGGGATTCTCGTCAGTCTCTGCTTGGGGCTACTTCAATAGCACACAAACCAAAGCGATAGAACTTGGAAATACATTATTGTGCCAAGTTTGAAAGAGCTAGCACACACCGTATTTGATTTAGATTTCCAACTACATGTATCCATATAGGAGAAAACAGAGTGAAACCTAAACATGAAAACGGTTACTGCAAAAGATCGGTTTAACCTACAAGAACAAAATTTGGTGAGCCAAGTGGGATTGGTGTACTGATCATGAAATGGAAGTATCATCAAGATTGGGTGAAAAAATGTTTGCTGAGATTTCAGGAAACTCGTAGTTTTTTGGAAGCTTGGCAACCCCTTTCAATTAAAGTGATTCTCGTCAGTCTCTGCTTGAGCCTACTTCAATAGGTCACAAACCATAGCGATAGAACTTGGAACTATATTATTGTGCCAAGATTCAAAGAGCTATCACAAATCGTATTTGATTTGGAGTTCCAAATACATTTATCCATATAGGAGAAAACAGAGTGAAACCTAAACATGAAAATGGTTACTTCAAAGGAACGTTTTAACCTAGAAGAACGAAATTTAGTGAGCCAAGTGGGATTCGTGTACTGATCACTACCTGCAAGTATCATCAAGATTGGGGCAAAAAATGTTTGCTGAGATTTCAGAAACTCGTACTTTTGTGGAAGCTTGGCAACCCCTTTCAATGAAAGGGATTCTCGTCTGTCTCTGCTTGAGGCTACTTCAATAGGACACAAGCAATAGAGATAGAACTTGGAACTACATTATTGTGCCAAGTTTCAAAGAGCTAGCAGACACTGTGTTTGATTTAGAGTTCCAAGAACATGTATCCATATAGGAGAAAACAGAGTGAGACCTAAACATGAAAACGGTTACTGCAAAGAAAGGTTTAACCTAGAAGAACGAATTTTGGTGAGCCAAGTGGGATTGGTGTACTGATCATGAAAATGAAGTATCATCAAGATTGGTTGAAAAAATGTTTGCTGAGATTTCAGGAAACTCGTAGTTTTTTGGAAGCTTGACATCCCCTTTCAATGAAAGGTTTTCTCGTCAGTCTCTGCTTGGGGCTTCTTCAAGAGCACCAAACCATAGCGATAGAACTTGGAACTACATTATTGTGGCAAGTTTCAAAGAGCTTGCACAAACCGTGTTTGATTTAGAGTTCCAACTACATGTATCCATATAGGAGAAAACAGAGTGAAACCTAAACATGAAAACGGTTACTGCAAAGGAACGGTTTAAACTAGAAGAACGGAATTTTTTGAGGAATTGAGATTCGTGTACTGATCATTAAATGAAAGTATCATCTAGCTTGGGTGAAAAAAATATTTCCTGAGACTTCCGGAAACTCGTAGTGTTTTGGAATCTTGGCAACCCCTTTCAATGCAAGTGATTCTCCTCAGTCTCTGCTTGGGGCTACTTCAATAGGATACAAACCATAGCGATAGAACTTGGAACTACATTATTGTGCCAAGTTTCAAAGAGCTAGCACAAACCATGTGTGATTTAGAGTTCCAACTATATGTATCCATATAGGAGAAAACTGAGTGTATCCTAAACATGAATACGATTTCTGCAAAGGAACGGTTTAACATAGAAGAACGAAATTCAGTGAGAGAACTGGGAATCGTGTACTGATCACTACCTGCAAGTATCATCAAGATTGGGTGAAAAAATGTTTGCTGAGATTTCAGAAAACTCGTACTTTTTTGGAAGCTTGGCAACCCCTTTCAATGAAAGGGATTCTCGTCAGTCTCTGCTTGGGGCTACTTCAATAGCACACAAACCATAGCGATAGAACTTGGAAATACATTATTGTGCCAAGTTTCAAAGAGCTAGCACACACCGTGTTTGATTTAGAGTTCCAAGAACATGTATCCATATAGGAGAAAACAGAGTGAGACCTAAACATGAAAACGGTTACTGCAAAGGAACGGTTTAACCTAGAAGAACGAAATTTGGTGAGCCAAGTGGGATTGGTGTACTGATCATGAAATGGAAGTATCATCAAGATTGGGTGAAAAAATGTTTGCTGAGATTTCAGGAAACTCGTAGTTTTTTGGAAGCTTGGCAACCCATTTCAATTAAAGTGATTCTCGTCAGTCTCTGCTTGGGGCTACTTCAATAGGTCACAAACCATAGCGATAGAACTTGGAACTATAGTATTGTGCCAAGATTCAAAGAGCTATCACAAATCGTATTTGATTTGGAGTTCCAAATACATTTATCCATATAGGAGAAAACAGAGTGAAACCTAAACATGAAAATGGTTACTTCAAAGGAACGGTTTAACCTAGAAGAACGAAATTAATGAGCCAAGTGGGATTCGTGTACTGATCACTACCTGCAAGTATCATCAAGATTGGGTGAAAAAATGTTTGCTGAGATTTCCGGAAACTCGTAGTTATTTGGAAGCTTGGCAACCCCTTTCAATACAAGTGATTCTCGTCAGTCCCTGCTTGGGGCTACTTCAATAGGACACAAACCATAGCGATTGAACTTGGAACTACATTATTGTGCAAAGTTTCAAAGAGCTAGCAGACACCGTGTTTGATTTAGAGTTCCAAGAACATGTATCCATATAGGAGAAAACAGAGTGATACCTAAACATGAAAACGGTTACTGCAAAGAACGGTTTAACCTAGAAGAACGAATTTTGGTGAGCCAAGTGGGATTGGTGTACTGATCATGAAAATGAAGTATCATCAAGATTGGTTGAAAAAATGTTTGCTGAGATTTCAGGAAACTCGTAGTTTTTTGGAAGCTTGACATCCCCTTTCAATGAAAGGTTTTCTCGTCAGTCTCTGCTTGGGGCTTCTTCAAGAGCACCAAACCATAGCGATAGAACTTGGAACTACATTATTGTGCCAAGTTTCAAAGAGCTAGCACAAACCGTGTTTGATTTAGAGTTCCAACTACATGTATCCATATAGGAGAAAACAGAGTGAAACCTAAACATGAAAATGGTTACTGCAAAGGAACGGTTTAAACTAGAAGAACGGAATTTGGTGAGGAAGTGAGATTCGTGTACTGATCATTAAATGAAAGTATCATCTAGCTTGGGTGAAAAAAATATTTCCTGAGACTTCCGGAAACTCGTAGTGTTTTGGAATCTTGGCAACCCCTTTCAATGCAAGTGATTCTCCTCAGTCTCTGCTTGGGGCTACTTCAATAGGATACAAACCATAGTGATAGAACTTGGAACTACATTATTGTGCCAAGTTTCAAAGAGCTAGCACAAACCGTGTGTGACTTAGAGTTCCAACTCTATGTATCCATATAGGAGAAAACTGAGTGTATCCTAAACATGAATACGATTTCTGCAAAGGAACGGTTTAACTTAGAAGAACGAAATTCAGTGAGAGAACTGGGAATCGTGTACTGATCACTACCTGCAAGTATCATCAAGATTGGGTGAAAAAATGTTTGCTGAGATTTCAGAAAACTCGTACTTTTTTGGAAGCTTGGCAACCCCTTTCAATGAAAGGGATTCTCGTCAGTCTCTGCTTGGGGCTACTTCAATAGCACACAAACCATAGCGATAGAACTTGGAAATGCATTATTGTGCCAAGTTTCAAAGAGCTAGCCAAACCGTGTTTGATTTAGAGTTCCAAGAACATGTATCCATATAGGAGAAAACAGAGTGAGACCTAAACATGAAAACGGTTACTGCAAAGGAACGGTTTAACCTAGAAGAACGAAATTTGGTGAGCCAAGTGGGATTGGTGTACTGATCATGAAATGGAAGTATCATCAAGTTTGGGTGAAAAAATGTTTGCTGAGATTTCAGGAAACTCGTAGTTTTTTGGAAGCTTGGCAACCCCTTTCAATTAAATTGATTCTCGTCAGTCTCTGCTTGGGGCTACTTCAATAGGTCACAAACCATTAGCGATAGAACTTGGAACTATAGTATTGTGCCAAGATTCAAAGAGCTATCACAAATCGTATTTGATTTGGAGTTCCAAATACATTTATCCATATAGGAGAAAACAGAGTGAAACCTAAACATGAAAATGGTTACTTCAAAGGAACGGTTTAACCTAGAAGAACGAAATTTAGTGAGCCAAGTGGGATTCGTGTACTGATCACTACCTGCAAGTATCATCAAGATTTGGTGAAAAAATGTTTGCTGAGATTTCCGGAAACTCGTAGTTATTTGGAAGCTTGGCAACCCCTTTCAATACAAGTGATTCTCGTCAGTCCCTGCTTGGGGCTACTTCAATAGCACACAAACCATAGCGATTGAACTTGGAACTACATTATTGTGCAAAGTTTCAAAGAACTAGCACAAACCGTGTTTGATTTAGAGTTCCAACTAAATGTATCCATATAGGAGAAAACAGAGTGAAACCTAAACATGAATACGGTTACTGCAAAGGAGAGGTTTAACCTAGAAGAACGGAATTTGGTGAACCAAGTGGGATTGGTGTGCTGATCATTAAATGGAAGTATCATCAAGATTGGTGAAAAAATGTTTGCTGAGATTTCAGGAAACTCGTGGTTTTATGGAAGCTTGGCAACCCCTTTCAATGAAAGGGATTCTCGTCAGTCTCTGCTTGGGGCTACGTCAATAGCACACAAACCATAGCGACAGATCTTGGAAGTACATTATAGTGACAAGTTTCAAAGAGCTAGCACAAACCATGTTTGATTTAGAGTTCCAACTACAAGTATCCATATAGGAGAAAACAGACTGAAACCTAAACATGAAAACGGTTACTGCAAAGGAACAGTTTAACCTAGAAGAACGAAATTTAGTGAGCCAATTGGGATTCGTGTACTTATCACTAACTGCAAGTATCATCAAGATTGGGTGAAAAAATGTTTGCTGAGATTTCAGAAAACTCGTAGTTTTTTGGAAGCTTGGAAACCCCTTTCAATGAAAGGGATTCTCGTCAGTCTCTGCTTGGGGCTACTTCAATAGCACACAAACCATAGCGATAGAACATGGAACTAGATTATTGTGCCAAGTTTCAAAGAGCTAGCACAAACCGTGTTTGATTTAGAGTTCCAACTACATATATCCATATAGGAGAATACAGAGTGAAACATAAACATGAAAACGGTTACTGCAATGAACGGTTGAACATAGAAGAACGAAATTTAGTGAGCCAAGTTCGATTCGTGTACTAATCACTACCTGCAAGTATCATCAAGATTGGGTGAAAAAATATTTGCTGAGATTGCCGAAAATTCGTAGATTTTTCAAAGCTTGGCAACCCCTTTCAATGAAAGTGATTCTCGTAGGTCTCTGCTTGGGGCTAGTTCAATAGGACACAAACCATAGCGATACAACTTGGAACTACATTATTGTGCCAAGTTTCAAAGATATAGCCAAACCGTGTTTGATTTAGAGTTCCAACTACATGTATCCATATAGGAGAAAACAGAGTGAAACCTAAACATGAAAACGGTTACTGCAAAGGAACGGTTTAACCTAGTAGAACGAAATTTGGTGACCCAAGTGGGATTGGTGTACTGATCATTAAATGGAAGTATCATCAAGATTGGGTGAAAAAATGTTTGCTGAGATTTCCCGAAACTCGTAGATTTTTGGAAGCTTGGGAACCCCTTTCAATGAAAGGGATTCTCGTCAGTCTCTGCTTGGGGCTACTTCAATAGGACACACACCATAGGGATCGAATTTGGAACTACATTATTTTGCCAAGTTTGAAATAGCTAGCACAAACCGTGTTTGATTTAGAGTTCCAACTACATGTATCCACATAGGAGAAAACAGAGTGAAACCTAAACATGAAAACGGTTACTGCAAAGGAACGGTTTAACCTAGAAGAACGGAATTTGGTGAGCCAAATGGGATTGGTGTACTGATCATGAAAATGAGGTATCATCAAGATTGAGTGAAAAAATGTTTGCTGAGATTTCAGGAAACTCGTAGGTTTTTGGAAGCTTGACATCCCCTTTCAATGAAAGGTTTTCTCGTCAGTCTCTGCTTGGGGCTTCTTCAAGAGCACCAAACCATAGCGATAGAACTTGGAACTACATTATTGTGCCAAGTTTCAAAGAGCTAGCACAAACCGTGTTTGATTTAGAGTTCCAACTACATGTATCCATATAGGAGAAAACACAGTGTATCCTAAACATGAATACGATTTCTTCAAGGAATGGTTTAACTTAGAAGAACGAAATTTAGTGAGAGAACTGGGAATCGTGTACTGATCACTACCTGCAAGTATCATCACGATTGGGTGAAAAAATGTTTGCTGAGATTTCAGAAACCTCGTAGTTTTTTGGAAGCTTGGCAACCCCTTTGTATGAAAGGGATTCTCGTCAGTCTCTGCTTGGGGCTACTTCAATAGCACACAAACCATAGCGATAGAACTTGGAACTACATTATTGTGCCATGTTTCAAAGAGCTAGCACAAACCGTGTTTAATTTAGAGTTCCAACTACATGTATCCATATAGGAGAAAACAGAGTGAAACCTAAACATGAAAACGGGTTACTGCACAGGAGAGGTTTAACCTAGAAGAACGGAATTTGGTGAACCAAGTGGGATTGGTGTGCTGATCATTAAATGGAAGTATCATCAAGATTGGGTGAAAAAATGTTTGCTGAGATTTCCGGAAACTCGTAGTTTTTTGGAAGCTTGGGAACCCCTTTCAATGAAAGTGATTCTCGTCAGTCTCTGCTTGGGGCTAATTCAATAGGACACAAACCATAGCGATAGAACTTGGAACTACATTATTGTGCCAAGTTTCAAAGAGCTAGCACAAACCGTGTTTGATTTAGAGTTCCAACTACATGTATCCATATAGGAGAAAACAGAGTGAAACCTAAACATGAAAACGGTACTTCAAACTAACGGTTTAACCTAGTAGAACGAAATTTAGTGAGCCATGTGGGATTCGTGTACTGATCACTACCTGCAAGTATCATCAAGATTGGGTGAAAAATTGTTTCCTGAGATTTCAGGAAACTCCTGGTTTTTTGGAAGCTTGGCAAGCCCTTTCTATGAAAGGGATTCTCGTCAGTCTCTGCTTGGGGCTACGTCAATAGCACACAAACCATAGAGATAGAACTTGGAACTACATTATTGTGCCAAGTTTCAAAGAGCTAGCACAAACCGTGTTTGATTTAGAGTTCCAACTACATGTATCCATAGAGGAGAAAAACAGAGTGAAACCTAAACATGAAAACGGTTACTGCAAAGGAACGGTTTAACATCGAAGAACGAAATTTAGTGAGCCAAGTGGGATTTGTGTACTAATCACTAACTGCAAGTAACATCAAGATTGGGTGAAAAAATGTTTGCTGAGATTTCAGGAAACTCGTAGTTTTTTGGAAGCTTGGAAACCCCTTTCAATTAAAGGGATTCTCGTCAGTCTCTGCTTGGGGCTACTTCAATAGGACACAAACCATAGCGATAGAACTTGGAACTACATTATTGTGCCAAGTTTCAAAGAGCTAGCACACACCGTGTTTGATTTAGAGTTCCAACTACATGTATCCATATAGGAGAAAACAGAGTGAAACCTAAACATGAAAACGGTTACTGCAAAGGAACGGTTTATCCTAGTAGAACAAAATTTAGTAAGCCAAGTGGGATTCGTGTACTGATCACTACCTGCAAGTATATCAAGATTGGGTGAAAAAATGTTTGCTGAGATTTCCGGAAACTCGAAGTTTTTTGGAAGCTTGGCAACCCCTTTCAATGCAAGTGATTCTCGTCAGTCTCTGCTTGGGGCTACTTCAATAGGACACAAACCATATTGAAAGAACTTGGAACTACATTATTGTGCCAAGTTTCAAAGAGCTAGCACAAACCGTGTTTGATTTAGAGTTCCAACTACATGTATCCATATAGGAGAAAACAGAGTGAAACCTAAACATGAAAACGGTACTGTAAAGGAATGGTTTAACCTAGAAGAACGGAATTTGGTGAGCCAAGTGGGCAGGCTGTACTGATCATTACCTGCAAGTATCATCAAGATTGGGTGACAAAATGATTTTTTGAGATTTCAGGAAACTCGTAGTTTTTTGGAAGCTTGGCAACCTCTTTCAATGAAAGTGATTCTCGACAGTCTCTGCATGGGGCTACTTCAATAGGACACAAAACATAGCGACAGATCTTGGAAGTACATTATAGTGACAAGTTTCAAAGAGCTAGCACAAACTGTGTTTGATTTAGAGTTCCAACTACATGTATTCATATAGGAGAAAACAGAGTGAAACCTAAACGTGAAAACGGTACTGCAAAGGAACGGTTTAACCTAGAAGAACGGAATTTGGTGAGCCAAGTGGGATTGGTGTACTGATCATTAAATGAAAGTATCATCAAGATTGGGTGAAAAAATGTTTGCTGAGATTTCCGGAAACTCGTCGTTTTTTGGAAGCTTGGCAACCCCTTTCAATGAAAGGGACTCTCGTCAGTCTCTGCTTGGGGCTACTTCAATAGGACACAAACCATAGCGAAAGGACTTGGAACTACACTATTGTGCCAAGTTTCAAAGAGCTAGCACACACCGTGTTTGATTTAGAGTTCCAACTACATGTATCCATATAGGAGAAAACAGAGTGAAACCTAAACATGAAAACGGTTACTGCAAAGGAACGGTTTAACCTCGAAAAACGGAATTTGGTGAGCCAAGTGGGAATGGTGTACTGATCATTAAATGGAAGTATCATGAAACTTGGGTGAAAAATGTTTGCAGAGATTTCATGAAACTCGTAATTTTTTTGGAAGCTTGGCAACTCCATTCAATGAAAGGGATTCTCGTCAGTCTCTGCTTGGGGCTACGTCAATAGCACACAAACCATAGCGATAGAACTTGGAACTACATTATTGTGCCACGTTTCAAAGAGCTAGCACACACCGTGTTTGATTTAGAGTTCCAACTACATGTATCCATAGAGGAGAAAACAGAGTGAAACCTAAACATGAAAACGGTTACTGCAAAGGAACGGTTTAACATCGAAGAACGAAATTTAGTGAGCCAAGTGGGATTCGTGTACTAATCACTAACTGCAAGTAACATCAAGATTGGGTGAAAAAATGTTTGCTGAGATTTCAGGAAACTCGTAGTTTTTTGGAAGCTTGGAAACCCTTTCAATGAAAGGGATTCTCGTCAGTCTCTGCTTGGGGCTAATTCAATAGGACACAAACCATAGCGATAGAACGTGGAACTACATTATTGTGCCAAGTTTCAAAGACCTAGCACAAACCGTGTTTGATTTAGAGTTCCAACTATATATATCCATATAGGAGAAAACAGAGTGAAACCTAAACATGAAAACGGTTACTGCAAAGGAGAGGCTTAACCTAGAAGAACGGAATTTGGTGAACCAAGTGGAATTGGTGTGCTGATCATTAAATGGAAGTATCATCAAGATTGGGTGAAAAAATGTTTGCTGAGATTTCAGGAAACTCGTAGTTTTTTGGAAGCTTGGCAACCCCTTTCAATGAAAGTGATTCTCGTCAGTCTCTGCTTGGGGCTAATACAATAGGACACAAACCATAGCGATAGAACTTGGAACTACATTATTGTGCCAAGTTTCAAAGAGCTAGCACAAACCGTGTTTGATTTAGAGTTCCAACTACATGTATCCATTAGGAGAAAACAGAGTGAAACCTAAACATGAAAACGGTTACTGCAAAGGAACGGTTTAACGTAGTAGAACGAAATTTAGTAAGCCAAGTGGGATTCGTGTACTGATCACTACCTGCAAGTATATCAAGATTGGGTGAAAAAATGTTTGCTGAGATTTCAGGAAACTCGTAGTTTTTTGGGAAGCTTGGCAACCCCTTTCAATGCAAGTGATTCTCGTCAGTCTCTGCATGGGGCTACTTCAATAGCAAACAAACCATAGCGATAGAACTTGGAGCTACATTATTGTGCAAAATTTTAAAGAGCAGACACAAACCGTGTTTGATTTAGAGTTCCAAATACATGTATCCATATAGGAGAAAACACAGTGAAACCTAAACATGAAAACGGTTACTGCAAAGGAATGGTTTAACCCTGTAGAACGGAATTTGGTGAGCCAAGTGGAATTCGTGTACTGATCACTACCTGCAAGTATCATCAAGATTGGGTGAAAAAATGTTTGCTGAGATTTCCGGAAACTCGTAGTTTTTTGGAAGCTTGGCAACCCCTTTCAATGCAAGTGATTCTCGTCAGTCTCTGCTTGGGGCTACTTCAATAGGACACAAACCATAGCGATAGGACTTGGAACTACATTATTGTGCCAAGTTTCAAAGAGCTAGCACACACCGTGTTTGATTTAGAGTTCCAACTACATGTATCCATATAGGAGAAAACAGAGTGAAACCTAAACATGAAAACGGTTACTGCAAAGGAACGGTTTAACCTCGAAAAACGGAATTTGGTGAGCCAAGTGGGAATGGTGTACTGATCATTATATGGAAGTATCATGAAACTTGGGTGAAAAAATGTTTGCTGAGATTTCAGGAAACTCGTAGTTTTTTGGAAGCTTGGAAACCCCTTTCAATGAAAGGGATTCTCGTCAGTCTCTGCTTGGGGCTACGTCAATAGCACACAAACCATAGAGATAGAACTTGGAACTACATTATTGTGCCAAGTTTCAAAGAGCTAGCACAAACCGTGTTTGATTTAGAGTTCCAACTACAAGTATCCGTACAGGCGAAAACAGAGTGAAACCTAAACATGAAAACGGTACTGCAAAGGAACGGTTTAACCTAGAAGAACGGAATTTGGTGAGCCAAGTGGGATTGGTGTACTGATCATTAAATGGAAGTATCATCAAGATTGGGTGAAAAAATGTTTGCTGAGATTTCCGGAAACTCGTCGTTTTTTAGAAGCTTGACAACCCCTTTCAATTGAAGGGACTCTCGTCAGTCTCTGCTTGGGGCTACTTCAACAGGACACAAACCATAGCGATAGGACTTGGAACTACATTATTGTGCCAAGTTTCAAAGAGCTAGCACACACCGTGTTTGATTTAGAGTTCCAACTACATGTATCCATATAGGAGAAAACAGAGTGAAACCTAAACATGAAAACGGTTACTGCAAAGGAACGGTTTAACCTCGAAGAACGGAATTTGGTGAGCCAAGTGGGAATGGTGTACTGATCATTAAATGGAAGTATCATGAAACTTGGGTGAAAAAATTTTTGCTTAGATTTCTGGAAACTCGTAGTTTTTTGGAAGCTTGGAAACCCCTTTCAATGAAAAGGATTCTCGTCAGTCTCTGCTTGGGGCTACTTCAATAGGACACAAACCATAGCGATAGATCTTGGAACTACATTATTGTGCCAAGTTTCAAAGAGCTAGCACAAACCGTGTTTGCTTTAGAGTTCCAAGTACATGTATCCATATAGGAGAAAACAGAGTGAAACCTAAACCTGAAAACGGTTACTGCAAAGGAACGGTTTAACCTAGAAGAACGAAATTTGGTGAGCCAAGTGGGATTGGTGTACTGATCATTAAATGGAAGTATCATCAAGATTGGGTCAAAAAATGTTTGCTGATATTTCCGGAAACGCGTAGTTTTTTGGAAGCTTGGCAACCCCTTTCAATGAAAGGGATTCTCGTCAGTCTCTGCTTGGGGCTACTTCAATAGCACACAAACCATACCTATAGAACTTGGAACTACATTATTGTGAAAAGTTTCAAAGAGCTATCACAAACCATGTTTGAGTTAGAGTTCCAACTACATGTATCCATAAAAGAGAAAACAGAGTGAAACCTCAACATGAAAACGGTTACTGCAAAGGAACGGTTTAACCTAGAAGAACGGAATTTGGTGAGCCAAGTGGGATTGGTGTCCTGATCATTAAATGGAAGTATCGTCAAGATTGGTTGAAAAAATGTTTGCTGAGATTTCAGGAAACTCGTAGTTTTTTGGAAGCTTGGCAACCCCTTTCAATGAAAGGGATTGTCGTCAGTCTCTGCTTGGGGCTACTTCAATAGGACACAAACCATAGCGATAGAACTTGGAACTACATTATTGTGCCAAGTTTCAAAGAGCTAGCACACACCGTGTTTGATTTAGAGTTCCGAATACATGTATCCATATAGGAGAAAACAGAGTGAAACCTAAAAATGAAAACGGTTACTGCAAAGGAACGGTTTAACCTAGAAGAACGAAATTTGGTGAGCCAAGTGGGATTGGTGTATGATAATTAAAAGGAAGTATCATCAAGATTGGGTGAAAAAAATGTTTACTGAGATTTCAGGAGACTCCAAGTTTTTGGAAGCTTGGCAACCCCTTTCAATGAAAGGGATTCTCGTCAGTCTCTGCTTGGGGTACTTCAATAGCACACAAACCATAGCGATAGAACTCGGAACTACCGTATTGTGCCAAGTTTCAAAGAGCTAGCACAAACCGTGTTTGATTTAGAGTTCCAAATACATATATCCATATAGGAGAAAACAGAGTGAAACCTAAACATGAAAACGGTTACTGCAAAGGAACGGTTTAATCTAGAAGAACGAAATTTGGTGAGCCAAGTGGGATTGGTGTACTGATCATTAAATGGAAATATCATCAAGATTGGGTGAAAAAATGTTTGCTGGGATTTCAGGAAACTCGTACTTTTGTGGAAGCTTGGAAACCCCTGTCAATGAAAGGGATTCTCGTCATTCTCTGCTTGGGGCTACATCAATAGGACACAAACCATAGTGATAGAACTTGGAACTACATTATTGTGCCAAGTTTCAAAGAGCTAGCACACACAGTGTTTGATTTAGAGTTCCGAATACATGTATCCATATAGGAGA